>NC_056741.1:969422318-969432318 GCF_019279795.1 Protopterus annectens | reverse complement strand
CTCATTCAAGCAGAGGACAAGGACACTTTTCTGCAACATCTGGCATTTGTAAAAAGGCTTCTAGCGTGCCTAGGGTACACCATAAACGAAAAGAAATCGCAACTGGTACCCTCTCAAATAATTACATTCCTGGGTGCAAGCTTGAATACAACTGCCCAGATGGCTTACCTCACGCCAGACAAACAAAGGCAACTGACAACATACTTCAAACAAATGGCAACAAAAGCCCAGTTATCTGCAAGACAAATTCTGCAGGCTTTGGGGTTTATGGCATCCTGCATTCTACTATTTCCATATGCGTGACTGCATATGAGGAAACTTCAATGGTACCTAAAGGAGTCGGCATTGTCACAGCCTGGAAACAATTATTCTTTTCATTCCCTGCCTACAACAGGAGTTTCTTTGGTGGGCAGAGACATGTCACCAAAACAAGGGACTGTCATTCACTCTACCCCTTGCCACCCAAACCCTAACTACAGACGCATCAGACTATGCTTGGGGAGCCCACCTGAAAGGGAGATGCATTCAGGGCAAATGGAGCCCAAACCAAATGCATCTGCATATAAACCAGAAAAAAATGCTAGCTGTTCAGAATGCTCCGACAGCCTTCAAGGACTTACTTCATCCAGGTCAACCACTGATAGAAGGACAACACCACAGTTATGTGGTACATAAACAAGCAGGGGGGTACACATTCATTACCCCGTTTGCAGACTAGCCATGGCCTTGTGGAACACAGCCTTCACTTACAAAATACATCTTCAAGCTCAATTCCTGCCAGGAAAGCAAAATACTCTGGCAGACGACCTAAGCGGAAATGTTATGGATCCGCACAAATGGAAACTGGATCCACAAATCTTCAGCATGTTAGCACAGAAATGGGGGAGCTCAGCTATAGATCTATTTGCCTATCAGTTGGACAAATTCTGCACAAGAACTCATCACAAAAAAGAATGGAAATTGGATGCTCTATCCTTCAGCTGGAAAAACCTGTCAGTCTATGCCTTTCCCCCTCTGCCTCTACTCTCCAAGGTTTTACTAAAAGTCAGACAGGAAAAAACAAAAATGATCCTGATTGCTCCGGACTGGCCTCACCAGCACTGGTACCCGCTTCTAAGGAATATGTCACACCTTCCTTCATGGTACTTGCCTCAAATACCTCATCTACTGTCTCAGCAGAGCTATCAAATTCTGCACACCGCTCCAAACTCTGAATCTTGCTGCATGGCTAATCAACTAATTCAAACCACACCTCTCAGTAAATCTATGATGGATGTCCTTTTGGAAACCAGAAGGCCTAGTACTAGAAAATCTTATGCTTATAAATGGAAGAGATTCTGTGCTTGGAACAAAGCACAAGAAATAGACACAGCAAAGCCCAATATTCCTCAGATTTTACAATACTTTACTTAACTGAGATGCTTGACAAGGGCGTATCTTTCTCTTCAGTAAAAATCCATGCCTCTGCCTTCTCGGCTCATTACAACACAGAGCCTCCCCTCTTTTCTCATCCACTGCTTAAACAGTGGCATAGAGGGGCCAAAAACTTAAGGCCTCCCAGGAGAGCACCAACTCCTGCATGGGATCTCAATTTTGTACTGGAAAAACTCACCTGCCTCCTTTTGAACCAGCAGCTACTGCGGATAGAAATTTTATATCTTGGAAAACAGCTTTTCTTTTGGCAGTCACTTCAGCAAGAAGGGTTTCAGAACTACAGACTCTCATGGCAGTGGAGCCTTTCATTATATTTTACCTGGACAGGTTGGCCCTCAGGACCAATCCTTCTTTTATGCCTAAGGTGGTATCCAGTGTGGCTCTTAACCAGACCATTCATCTGCCAACATTTTACCCAAATCCGCAAACAACGGGGAGCGGATTTTGCATTAATTGGACGTACACAGACAACTAAGATTCTACTTAAACAGGACCAATTCTCTAACAAAGTCTGAGCAACTACTGGTAGCATTTGCTGCAGGATCAGAGGGGAAGGCTATATCAAAGCAGACTTATTTCTAAATGAATAAGCCACTGCATTCGTTTCTGTTATTTGCACCATGGTAAACCTGTGCCCAGGAGGATCAGATCACATTCCACCAGGGCTACCTCTACTTTAGCAGCTTTTCTCAGAGGGGTCCCAACCAAAGACATTCTAGAAGCTGCTACTTGGAGCTCTGTTCATACCTTCACAAAGCATTTATCATTTACCTCTCTTCTCTAATTCCAGGACAGGCTTTGCCAATGCAGTCCTGCAGGGCCTTGTAGTTGCTCCTAATGCTGTTTAGTTCCATCCTCCCATCCATAGCTTTGGGATTCTACCCAAATGTAATGACTGCAGCAGTGAAACATGAACATAGTACAGTTGTGTACACTTACCATAAATGTAGATGTTCGAGTGTATTCACTGTTGTAGTGCAGGTTATCCACCCGACATCCCCCTTTCTATACCTTTTCTTTCCTTCACTATACTCAAAAGCCTTTGTGGACTATTTGCTTTTTAGTTGAAGGTAAAGTTTGTTTCTAAAAGTGCATTTATATATTTTACAATTTATTTATATATATATATAAATATATATATATATATATATATATATATATATATATATATATATATATATATATATACATTGCTCCCCATTCGGGGAGCACCTGACATCTGGGGCAAGAAAAACTGAATAAAATGGCGTCGGCTGCATATTTTATACCCCTGGCGACCTGACGTCATGGGAGAGGAGATGGCAACCGACGCAGGACCCAAGACTTTGTTATTCAGGCCGACTGAGGGCAACCTGCCAGCAGAGTACCCAAATGCAACAGTGAATACACTCTAACGTCTACATTTATGGTAAGTGTACACAACTGTACTTTTCATTGTTTTGGATTTTCAGTGTTTTGAATTTTCAATGTTATGGTCTCAATGTTATGAATTTCAATATTGAGATTTCAGTATTTTGAAGTAGACCCATAGACATATATGTGTGCGATATAAATAACTATATGATTGTAGTCCTGTGATTTTCTGTCTCCTTGTTTTTTTGTAAACTATCATAAAATGGGGGGCAGGCGAGCTGGGGCAGTCAGATAAGGAATTTGAAAAAAGATCCTTTTGTGTAGATCTAGGCAAGTGTTGCACTTCCTTATGAACATTCATGCAGTGCACCACACTTGATTTGTCTTGAGGGGATGCTGCCATACCTCTCAACTGTCCAGATTTTTGACTCTTATTTTGGCCTGTCTCTCATAAAATTTGTTGTTTTCTGTCAAGTAATTTGCTCATTCACTCCAGTGGAGCTGAGGAAGTTTGCACTGTAACTTCCAATTGGCAGAGCCTAATCCTTTTGACAGAATCAAATAATGTCCTCCCATTTCAAAGAAATGTTCATATCTCTGGAACCACAGGGCTTTTGAAAGCAGTATAAATGGCAAACCCTTCGGCATGGTTTGTTTTTATAGTGGTAGTGTTCTTTATCTTCTGTGTCTTAAACTGAATTTTATAAGTCACAATTAACGCAGTAACTATCGCGTTTGTATATTTTGTAAACCACTTAACAAATGTCTTGGCAACCATTCAAGTTACACACACAGTGTCAGCAGCATTTTGTTCATCTAGCGGAGAGCTTTCATATGAGGCTAAGGAGTTCTGTCTGTTGCGTGATTATTACAATATTTAGATAAGTGTGTGTGTGTGTATATGTATGTATGTATGTGTATGTATATATATATATATATATATATATATATATATATATATATATATATATATAAATAATTACTATCATAAAAACATTTATTGTCTCTCTACCTACAGTAGACGGCGATCAAATATTAATGCATTTGAGTTTGCCATTGTGTAAGCTTTAAGATGAAATATTAAGTCCTTGTATGTAGCATGGTTTTGGAGTTGATGCAAATGTGAACAAGCTGTGTTTGACACCTGGAGGCGTCAGTAGGAGTGAACTGCAGATGCACCTGGAGTTGTCACTCGGATATAATGAGTCAAGGACTGAAACTACTAAATAATGACAAAACATTTGAGTGTGACTTCATGCTCTTTAGAAAATGCTTGCGAATGCAAAACCTGTCATTCTGTCAACTTTCTAAGCTTATAAGAGCAGTATTTAAAATTGTCCATATTTTTGGGCATTGCCCCCCCCCCCCATTATTTTTGACTTTGCCCAGACTTCATGTGGTAAGAAGTTGTGTGATTATGGAACATGTAACTTGCAGAAGAGTTTAATTTTGGTATTATAATTAGAAAAATACTGGACCGATTCAGGTAACAAAGTTCCCCCTCTAGTAGTGTATCTTGATAAATTTCTTCCTTATTGCAGTCCCTCCAAAAGCAGTTTGCTAATGTGGAATTTTGTGCAGGTCACTATTCTGTTGTGTGCACCCCCTGTTTTATACCCTACAGTGCGATCATCCATGCACTTTCAATTTGAGTGTTCCTTCTTTAAAGAACTGCTGTGCACAAAGCACATTTCTTTTTCTCAGTGTATTTTCTTCCTAAAAAACGGTCTTTGCAGTGCTGTATGTTTCTTCCCTTTTGTGATATTTGCTGTTCAGTTTCCACATTGCACTCCATGTTGAATTTCAAAGAAATCTTACAGTAGTTTTAGAAATTTGTCTCCTTGACCCTTTCATCTTCTCTATTACACCAAGTGTGTATGTGTGTGTGTGTGAGGTGGGGGGGAGGGGTCGTGTGTAGCAAGATGTTTGGAGATTTTTTTTTCCATACTCTTGAATATTTTTGTCTTTAAGTCATCATTTTTTTAATGTGTAATGTTTTACAGCAGTTTTCTTTCCTTCACCATGGAATGTAAACTTGGCACATTTTCTTTGCAGTCCCTGAGTGAAGGAAACCCAACACCAGTGATAGAAATAATGACTTGAGATTAAAAGTAAGACCCTATTCTGTTTTCACCTTTTCAGCTGAAGGAAAACAAAATGTACAATTGCAGTGTGCTTGGAAAAGAGAAAAGAAAAAACAGATGGTATCATTTAGAAAAAGTTTCAGTCAACTATTGTCATTCTGACCAAGTAGAAAGATGCAGAAAGGAGATTTGACGTGTAAGATGTGATTGTATTTTGGTTGGACTCTAAATCATGGGCAATATAATGCATGATTAAGAAAAAAAAGTATGCTACTGTCTTCCCCTTCCAGGACATTTTGTGTTATTACAAAATAATATCCGCTTGGAATACTGCCTAGATGTTGGTATATATTTTTTTGGCTTTTGATCCTTTAATGTCATTTTCATTGGTCTTTGTATTTGACGTAATTAATATAGACTTGCTGCGTAGTGTTTTACAAGTTGTGGTATTTTCTTTCAGCCACGATAAAGGACAAGAGACAGAAGGAGGTGTGGAACTTCATGAAGGTAAGAAGGCAAGAAACGACATCAACCGGCGTCATTTGGCAGTGTAGTGGATATAGTATTGTAACACAGTTGGTTTCTTGTACTTGCAGAATGCTTTATTTTTGCTAATGTTATAATGATAGTTTAAGTTTTCTATTGAGTAGCAAGCCAAATAAATATATTGTGACTTTGGCACAGTAAATGGCTACAATGATGTACTTTTTTCATTTAGAGGAACTCATTGCTGTTATGAGATGCGTTTTGGAAAAGGCTTAAGAACACTGCTGTCACACCTTCAGTTTGATTGCCAAGTGAAAAAAGTAAAAGTGTGCAAGAGCAGCTTATCTTAATATATTTTTGGTGGTAGTATGTTTGGTAGCGTTTCTTATCCCTGACAAAAAAGTTTTTAACATTGATTTATTGCTTCTTGATGGGAAATGAGCCTTTAATGCTTGACATAATATTTTTAACCCAGTGTTTTAGAATATGTATTTACTGATATTTGATTACCGAGAAGGTCTGACTGGGTAGGAGTCCACTTTCAGCTGAGGACTGGGGAGAAGATCTCCAAAGTTTCTCACATTTTAATAATCATTATTTTACAGTCTTTAAAAATAATACAAAAAACAAACTGTGTTTAAACATAATATGAAAACCATTTTTGTCATATATTTGGTTCAGGGTTAAGTGTTTAATCATTAAAGTTCATTTCGCAGCCATTCTAATTTCACACTAGGTACAAATTCTGCTTCTTTGGCCTCATTTAAGGTATGCAAAACTTTCTTGTCTGGTACCTTATTGTTGCAACCCCTGTTAAGTATCCTTTTTCTCCGTGGGACCTTTGTTTATAAGATTCTCTGAGACCTTCACATCATATTGAAGCTAATGGTCCTCTCAGCCAGCTTCTTCTGTTGACTTAATTGACAGCTGTTACTTGTGTAAGAAGAATTTTGGAGCTGGATGTCTTGTTTTTTCATCCACTATGCTTCCCATTTCAAAAGGATAGAGCGTCACTGCATACCAATCATTCTTTCGTCCATAATTGTATTAGAATTTAGCATATATTTAATTTGCTCTACAGTATTCTTTGAGTTATTCTAGTTGGGGTGGGCCTTGGTGTGCAAGGCCATGGAACGTATCCTCATGGAACTTATAAACAAAGACATTGGTAATCTCCAAACACTAGATCCCACCCAGTTTTGGTTTGTAAAAGGCAGATCATGTCTCCTAAACCTGATAGACTTCTTTGAAGCAGTCACCAAAGCCGTAGACAAGGGTAAGGTGGTTCACACAGCCTATCTAGATCTTGCCAAGGCTTTCGACACCATCCCCCACTCTGGAATTTTAGATAAACTCACTAAACTAGGTATAAATCCCTATGTCACAAGATGGGTTGCCAACTGGCTCACTGACAGAACCCACACTGTGAAACTAGCAGACTCCAAATCCGACTTCAGACCAGTGACGAGTACCACAAGGTTCAGTCGTGGGTCCTCTCCTGTTAGCCTGTACTTCAGAGAAGTAGATACCAAACACAGAAGGTCTTTGGCTAACGAAGTTCGCAGATGACTGCAAACTAGGAGCCATAATCAACTCCTAATGATGTGGACATCCTACAAAAGGGCCTCACTGAAACAGATGCCTGGTGTCAAAGCCATGGCCTCAAGCTCAATGCCAAAAAGTGCATTGTCATCCCCTTTGGTAAAAACTCTGTACCCATGAACTACAGCGTAGGCGGTAGTATACTTAACACCGAAAATGTGATGAGACCTTGGGACACAGGTGGACAGAAATCTCCCCTTTGATAATCACATCGCCACAGTAGTCAGGAAATCCTTCTACGTGGCGCACTTCATCACAAAAGGTTTCTCATCCAGAAAAAAAGAGGTCATTGTTCCCCTCTACTCATCACTCATTAGACCCATTATAGAGTAAAACACCCCTTTTGGTATGTACCTCACAAGACATCTACAACAACTGGAAAGGCCGCAGAAATACCTCACCAAGAGGATTACCGGCCTCAAACAGATGCCCTACGCAGGCAGTCTCAAAAAACTCTAGCTTTACTCAGTCGCATATTGCCTACTCAAAGGTGATCTCTGCCTAATATACAAAGCTATGTCAAACCCAGAGGTGATCTCTGCCTAATATACAAAGTTATGTCAAACCCAGAGCTGTTGTACATGCTGCACTTAAAGAAATCCCAATCCCTCCAAGCTATATGCTCTAGGGACCTAAACCTTGTCACCACAATAAACAGAACATGCTGGAGGGATAGATTCCTGTCCCAGAGACCACCCATATTCTGGAATAAACTACCTATCTGTACCAAACAAAGCTCCTCATTGGCACTCTTCAAGAAAAATCTTGATGATTGGATGGGAAATAGGAAATTCACCCTGGGGATCACCTCTGTGGCTCTGCTCGACCAGTGGCACAGGAAAATAATTTTCTTGGGTGGCAAAAGCCAGGGCACCTTTTTGGCTGGGCTTGTATAGGCCCCAGGGCCGGTAGCCTAGTACCTACCTGTGAACCTACATGTTGTATTGTTTGGCTAACCACAGTAGGTCCTGATTTGATCTGCACAAAACCACAAAGTTGAAGTGTCACCTGGCTTTTAATTTCTTACTTTGGAAATTTTAGCCCAAATTTCTTCAGAGTTACAATCTGGTTTTCCCAGTGCATTAAATTTTTGTTATCAGAAGTATACCGAGTCCTTGCCTTGGGCTAACAGTGCTTCTGTGCTTCTATGTTGGATCTGTACCTACTTTACAGCCCTTTTTAAGAAATGTCTTGGTGGGAGATATTTGTGCAGCTGCCATGTGAGAATTACTGAGTACTTTTGCAAGATACTGTTAACCTGTACATTATTTCCAAGTCTGTTAACCTGTACATTATTTCCAAGTCTGTAAATTAAGTAAATTTAAAACGGAGGTGCCCCCCCCAAAAAGCCATTTGCCTAGGGCTCCACTGAATGTTGTCCTATTTGTTGATAGTTTTAGTCTGGTCTTTCCTTTAGTTCTTCTCTTGGTTACTGTGACATACAGGCTCTCGATCTGAAAAAGAGGTCTTTGTTTCTTGTGTTTCTGGCAATGGTAGGGTTAAGGTCATCAGTTGCATGATTTAGCTAAGCACTTGCTTGATTCATTCTTGTAGGTGAATGAGTTGAAATTGCCAGTACAGGCGTAGCACTAAGTTACATAACTTTCATTTTCATGTAATTTATCCTTTGAGCAGACGTATTGCATCCTGAAGATGCATTTTTAAATTGTGATCAAAACTGTTAAATGTTAATATTTCACTTGTAGATGAGCTGCTTGGTGCAGTGGTTAGCATTGCCGCCTCGCACAAGAGGTTCTCCGGTTCTATCCTTGGCTGGGGTGCCTTCTGTGCGGAGTCTGTATGTCCTCCCTGTGGTCGTGTGGGTTTCCTCCCACATCCCCAAGACATGCTGTAGGTGGATTGGACACTCTAAAATTGGCCCTAGGCGTGAGTGCATGTGTGTGGTGTTACTTCTGTGGAAGGTTGGGCGCTGGGCTGGCAACTCTACGCCGTAAAACTCCACTGCTAATCATGAGCAGACAGGTGATCTGCTGTGGCGACCCCTAACCGGGAAAAGCTGAAAGAAGAAGGTTATGAGCTGGTTTGTTTAGCACCAAGTTCTTTTGGCCTAATCAGTAACCCCTTTTGCCAGACCACACAATTAGAGCCATATGAACTTGTAGTTTGTTTTCTGAAGCTGTTAACTCCTGAGGAAACTGCTATAGTATGTCAAAAGCAGTTGGAGATGTGGCTCCTGGCTTCTTTACTGGCACTGTTTATTTTTCTTGATTAAACTAAAGTGCTTTGTATACTACATAATCGCCTTGTGATTCAGCCCACTGACATTTGCTATTTAATGTTGCAAGGTAAAAACAGAAGCCCCCAGCCTTTTTCCCATAAAATCTGTAGTTCCACAGAGATCATTCCTTCCACTTTTTATCTGTTTAACTTGGTGGCATTGTCTTTGTTAAATGGCAACATAAATGTGTTTGTGTAACAGAACTCTGAAGTTCTGGTAAGAGTTATGATAATGTTGGAAAAAGGCCAACTACTGCTGTGTTCCAGGTATTGACTAAAGACTTGTTAACTTTCATAAGATGAAGTTTATGGCGTTTTGGCGCACGCACAAATTCCATTTCCAGTGAGAAACAGACCTGGGAGCCACATTGTTTTCTCTCCCTTTTTAAATATCTTGCAGTATGGCTTGACCTTTCTAGGTCCATCTCTGGGCATATCAGAACCGTTTCCTGTACTGCATACCTATTGATCTCCAGGTGTTTAATTGCAGAGAGGAGAACTGATATTGGGGAGTGGATCCTTGTACCTACAGTAAAATATGTTAACTATTCCGTAGTAAGCCTGGTCATGTTAATATTCTTTATGTAGTTCAGAATAAAATGCATTGCTTCATCATGTGCTAGCATTGTCTTTCATCACTGCACTACTTTGGAGAAGGAACCCAGGCTTATTTACCTCGGGGTTAAACAGTAGGTAGCATCCTTAGTATTTAAACTGTTGCATTTGTGCTGTTGACCGACCACAGGACAATACACTTTAAAAGCCATTCTAGGACTTTGCTCTTTTTCTTCCATCTGCTTGAA
>NC_056741.1:969309818-969419818 GCF_019279795.1 Protopterus annectens | reverse complement strand
GGAGAATTTATTCATTATTTGTTAGTTGTGGTATTTCTCAAAGAATATGTCGTCTTTTTTTTACTAATTCTTTATAATTGTTTGTTTGTGTGTGTCTCTCTCTCTCATCTAGTCTTTTTTTTTTTTTTTATTTAGATCAAAATCTTACTAGTTATGTATCATTTGCATTCCTGGAGGTGCCTTCTGCAAAGATTTTATATGCTTTTGTATATTTTTTGGTGTACTTCTACTTGAACGTTTTATCACAGACATGTTCCTGGATTTTGTTACAGATGAAAACTTCATGGGTCTTTTTTTCTGTCCGTGCGTATGCGTCTCTTATGTGGATACTTATGCTGGTCTCTTGTGTGTCTTTTTTTTCTTAACTGGTACTGTTAACAATGAATTCTTCCTTTTATTTCTCTTTCTGCCATTTTACTTGACTAATGTTCTTGTACACTTTAATACACAGTTAAGATAACTAAATCAGTAAATTGTGATGGCACTTGCTGTGCATACATTCACAGCTTTTGATAAGGTCAGGTTTGTTTCTGCTAACTCATTGTATACAGTAAGGCTTGTTTTTCAGTCTGCACTTCAATTTCCCCTGGATGTAGCCTGAACCTTTTTAAAAATGAAGTTAGCGCCTGACAGTTGAAACAAATGTTCGTATCTGTAGAACCATAAGTATTACTAGAAAACTGTAAATTGTAAACTGTTCAGATTAAACTAACCTCTACAGTGGTTGCATTCATTTGCTTCCAAGTCTTAAGCCACAATAACCACAGTAAATAAGAATTGTGTAATGCTGTATAAATAGCTTAAGCTATCTCCGTAACTATTCAAACAACACTGCCAGCAGTATTTCTTCATAGAGCCATGAGCTTTCATTTGAAGTATTTTTATCTAAGGCACTTGATTGTTGAGATTTTGAGAAATTTTTAAATTATTATAATACAAATAAATGGCATATAAATATCCGGTATCCGTGCATTTCTTTGTGTCGGTCCCAAGCCCGGATAAATTGGGAGGGTTGCGTCAGGAAGGGCATCCGGCGTAAAATTTTGCCAAATCATACATGCAGACAAAAGTACACCTATACATACCGGATCGGTTGAGGCCTGGGTTAACCATGACCGCCACCAGTACTGTTGGCCAACAGGGTGCTGGCGGAAATTGGGCTACTGTTGGCCGAAGGAGAGGTGGAAGGCATGTCCAAAGGCTGGTAAAGGCTAGGACTGTGATAGTGAGGGTCAGAACTTTGAATGTTGGCAGTATGACTGGTATAGGGAGAGAGCTAGTTGATATGATAGACTGAAGGAAGGTTGGTATATTGTGTGTGCAAGAGACCAGATGGAAGGGGAGCAAGGCTAGGTGTATCTGAGGCGGGTTCAAATTGTGTTATGATGTGGATGGGAGGAGAAATGGCGTAGGCATTATCCTGAAGGTACAGTATGCTAAGAGTGTTTTGGAGGTGAAAAGAGTGTCCGATAGAGTGATGATGTTTATGAAGCTGGGAATTGGTGTAATGATGAATGTTACTCCAACACGGAAACCCGATCAGTCCAAACCAGTCCAACCAAAGGAACTTCTCAAATGAAAGCCATTTATTGAACACAGATAAATTCACAAACGATCTCGACAAATTCCTGACAAGTTGACCTAGGTTTCGTCTTGCTTAAACAGACTTCATCAGAACTAAAAACATTTTTTGCCAAAACTACCTCCCTATATACCACTCCAGGTTAATTGATCAATTACACCTTTAAAATATTAAAGAAACATACCTATCAAGCCCTACATATAACTTGTTAAAAAAATCTCGAAGTCTGTTTAAGCAAGACGAAACCTAGGTCAACTTGTCTGGAATTTGTCGAGATTGTTTGTGAATTTATCTGTGTTCAATAAATGGCTTTCATTTGAGAAGTTCCTTTGGTTGGACTGGTTTGGACTGATCGGGTTTCCGTGTTGGAGTATTGGTTACCCAGTTTGTTTGGATTATTGGTTTGGTATCGTGGAATCTGGAGCGGCCAACTCAGACATCATGGAGCTTTTACTTAAAATCAATGAGCAATTGTCTGAGTATACGGAACAAAAATTAAAACACTGGTGGAGCAACAACCGGCATAATCTTTAAGTTCACCCCGGAATTTGAGTAGCCTAGATAGCCTAGGTCTGCCTTTAACACAGCCCACTCCCATGGAAAACAATAGGAGGGTCAATAGCAAGGAGGCGAATGCCAATGTACAGACCGGTAAGAAAAGTGCATTAACAGCTAGTAACTTTAAAGAAAGTCATATGGATAAAATGCAATGGAAAACTATAAAATTTGACTTTCATAATGAGTCAAACAGTCATAAATCAGGTTTGAAATCTAACCTGACTTTAGCGGAGCGATTGAAAAGCTTTGAAAAGAAATTACATACTATGAAAAAGCTGCAGTTGGAAAATGGATATTTGAGTAGGAATATTGAGCTGGAAATAGTACCTCAGGGGTTGCGATTATGGAGATACCCAAATGGAATATCTGGTAATGAAGCAATGATCCAGGAAGTACATAAACTTTTTGATAAAACTGGTTTAGAATTAATGAGAATAATGATAAAATATAATGATGAAGTAGTAGTCCATTTGATGAGTGAATTAGAACAGGATAACGATATTATATTAAATGACTTGAATTTCGAATACTATTTAACCAGTTATCAAAATACCTTAAACACTGTTGAGAATGACTGTTATGTAATATTTCAAAGAAAAACACGTAAAGTTCAGAGGGATACTGAAGAATATCGCAACCAGAGGGTGTATCCTTTGTCTATGGGCAACCGCAATTGTACAGAATCAGCGAATAGTAAAAATCAAACTGAAGGGGAAGTGATGTCACCACGCAGGGACGCACATCTCCAGCACAACGAATACTTTGTGGAGGAAGGTCCGAGGCGATCTGAACAGCTGCGTAATCGAGAAGGGAACTTTTCGCAATGGATGAGAGAGGAAAATGAGAGACATATAGATCAAGGAGCCAGGCCCAAAAAATGGGGACCTCAACGGAAACGACGAGAGGATTTTTTTCAAGACTGGAGATAGAAGCGGCAGGAGAGTGGTCCTGCTTGACGGATCGGTCGAGAACTTTAAATGTGTGTAGTAAAGTTGAAGACCAACCATGGATTATGAATAGTGATGATTTATTGGAGCTCAAATCGGTGGAGGCTGTAATGGATACTGAAGGGGTTTGAGACCCTTTGTGGCGAAATGACTGACCCGCTACTAAATGTGAGTATTTATCAGACTGCAGACACCTCAGTGGAGGGTAACTTTGAATTGACAGCACCTTCTAAATCGAAGTATTGTGTAGTGATTGACTGTGTGACTATTAGTGATTATAACGTTTTTAACTCTAACAGTGATACTAATTCAATACTTAAGACTGGTGAAGTTATTGACGGGCCTTCCATAAACAATGGGACTGGACTGTTAATTAACAATAATGCAGAAATTAATAATGCTGTAATTAATTTTGATGATGCTGATGGCAATTTTAAATATTAGTTGATTGATCTTATACAAGAAGGGAATTATGTGTCAGGCCCTAGTGAGCCCATTATTGTATCTAATCGACATGGGGATTTTAAGGTTTATAATTATTCTAATAGGGAAATGAATGTTAAGCACGCTGAATTACTATCAAAAGGTTTTACTTATGTTCCTGGTAGAAAAGGTAATATTACTGACGTGCTTATTGACTTAAAATTTTTGACCAGGAAAATTAATATTAAAATGTGTTTTACACAAGACGGGCAACAAAATACTGGTATATTAAAGAAGCCCAGTAAATTTAACCCTGTAACAAACAACACTGTGATGATATTTGAGAAGGCCTGTGAATTGGAGATGCGGGAATATTTTAGGGGTAATAATAATAAAAGGAAAAATGTGTATAGTAATTTGACTGATGAAGAAGTTATAGTGCTCAATGAGCTTATTACAGATGAGGACATTTGCTTTATGAAGCCTGACAAAGGTAATGTGGTTATGGATAAAAACGACTATTCAGATGATACGTTTGGGGTGTTGGCTGGGGAAGCCTATGAAAAAACAACTTTAAACGAGATACATGTGGCCTATTTAAAGATAGATTTAATGTTAAAGGATATGCTTTATCAAGGACAAATAAATGAAATGGAATTAGAGTATTTGGTTAACGATTTTCCTGTAGTGAGTAATATTTTCGGCATCCCCAAAATTCACAAGGGTTTGAATAATGTTTCTTTCAGACCCATTGTGGATGGTAAAAGGAATAAAACTTAAATTTTTGGATTTCCATCTCCAAGGGGGGTTAAAAATGTATGATTATATTACTAAAGATTCATGGCATTTTTTGTCCCAATTAAATGAAGTGAGAATAGTCCCTTCAACCATATTTCTTACTGTCGATGTTTGTAACTTGTATTCGGTGATTCCTAATAATATTGGGTTGGAATGGTTAGAGAATCAGTTGAATAAGACAGGGTTATTTGATCAGGACCAAATAAATGTATTTGTATCCCTTATGGACATTGTTTTAAACAACAATTTTTTGTATTTTGAGGGTAGTTATTACAAGCAGACTACTGGAGTTGCAATGGGGGCAGCATGTGCCCCTATTTATGCAAATTATGTAATGTCCTTTTGGGAACAAGAATATGTCTTTCGAAGTGAATACAATCAATACATACAGAAATATATGCGATTTTTGGATGATATTTTTATAATTTGGGATGGTGACATTCAGAAGTTGGATGCATTCTTGGAATACATTAATAATACCGTTAATTTTTTAAAATTTACCTTTGCTCATAGTTGTACAGAAATTAGTTATTTAGATGTTCATTTGATGGTTGATAATGATAAAAGGGGTCTTTTATCGAATATTTATAGAAAACCTACCTTTTCGAATTCCTATTTGGAGTATCAAAGCTGGCACCCTGACCACCAGAAAAGGGCTATAGTTAAAGGTCAGATGGTCAGGGCAGCCAGAATGGTCAATTATTTGAATTTTGAAAAGGAATTAGAGTTTATTACAGGGATGTTTATGAAAAGAGGATATCCAGAGACCCTAGTACAAGCCATCAAGGTAGAGATTATATCTAAAAGGAAGGAGTTTGTCAGCCCATTTTAAAATATAATATAGATAAAGGGGAATTCTTAGCTGGTCATGAAGTAAAAAAGGAAATTTAAAATGGGGGAAGGGTTGTACTTTATTACTACATATAATTGTGACGCAGTATTTATGGTCAAAATAATACGCAGGAATTGGGAGCTGTTAAAATTAGATACTCATGTACATAATAAATTAAAGGCCCCCCCCTATAAATGTGTATAGAAAGGATAGGTCATTTAAGAATCTATTAGAGGGCAGTAAATTAACACTAAATTCTAATTCATGCAGGCTTGTTGGTAATTGTAAGTGCGGTAGATGTAATAAATGTAAATATATTTTAATTTCAGGAAATAAGATCAAGTTAGGAAATGAAATTATATATATTAATAGGCATTATGATTGTTACAGCAGGAATGTGGTATATTTAGCTAAGTGCATACAGTGTCCTGCATTTTATATAGGAAAGACTAGCCATACCCTAAGAGAGAGGATAGGAGAGCATATGTTGGATATTAGACATATGAAAAACACAAATGCACTGGCAAGACGCATTAAATTATATCCTGGTCACGAATTCCAATTTTGTATTATTCAACAAGTTATTAAAGATAACCAAGGGCATATACTGTATGTTCATTTCGACATTAGTGAAACTAAATGGCAAATAAGGTTGGATGCCACTACTTTTCCAGGAATTGATGACCATATTAGTTTAGCCCCGTTATTAAAGCTAAGGCGTATACTGGGCTAAAGTTTCAGCTATATACAATAGTATTTTACTTAATATAGACAGTATATATATTTTATTGAGAGTTTAACATTTTTATTATTTATTTATTATTCTTATATGTTTAATGTAACATTCATTGCATTAGTATTTTATACACTTTTTATATACTTTTATACACTTTATATAGAGATATTTTTTAACAAGTTATATATAGGGCTTGATAGGTATGTTTCTTTAATATTTTAAAGGTGTAATTGATCAGTTAACCTGGGAGTGATATATAGGGAGGTGGTTTTGGCAGAAAATGTTTTTAGTTCTGATGTAGTCTGTTTAAGCAAGACGAAACCTAGGTCAACTTGAATTTGTTAAAATTGTTTGTGAATTTATCTGTGTTCAATAAATGGCTTTCATTTAAGAAGTTCCTTTGGCTGGACTGGTTTGGACTTATCTGGTTTCCGTGTTGGAGTATTGGTTACCCAGTTTGGATTAATGATGTATGTTGTTAGTGCATATGCTCCGCAAGTTGGGTGTGCGATGGATGAGAGAGAACAATTTTGGAGTGAGTTGGATGAATTGTGATGACTGCACTCAAGGGTGAGAGACTGATTGGAGCAGATTTCAATGGGCATGTTGGTGAAGGGAACAGAGGGGATGAGAAAGTGATGGGTAGGTATGGTGTTAAGCAAAGGAATGTAGAAGGTCAGATGGTAGTGGATTTTGCGAAAAGGATGGACATGGCTGTGTTGAATATGTATTTTAACAAGAGGGGAGGAGCATAAGGTGACATACAAGAGTGGGGGAAGATGCACACAGGTGGATTATATCTTATGTAGAAGAGCCAGTCTGAAGGAGATTGGAGACTGTAAAGTGGTGGCAGGGGAAAGTGTAGTTAGGATGAGTGTGAGGGCAGCACCAAGGATCAAATGGTGGAAATTGAAAAAATGGTAATTGTGAGGTGGTGATCCGGGAAGAGTTAAGACAGGCACTGGGTGGCAGTGAAGAGTTACCGAATAGCTGGGTAACTACAGCAGAGCTAGTAAGAGAGATGGCTAGAAAGGTGCTTGGTGTGACATCTGGAAAGAGGCAGGAGGACAAGGAGACCTGGTGGTGGAATGAAAAAGTACAGGAGAGTGTTCAGAGAGAAGTTGGTGAAGAAGTGGGATTGTCAGAGAGATGAAGAAAGACGAGTATAAGGAGATGAGGTGCATGGCAAAGAGAGGTGGCTAAGGATAAGGCCTATGACGAGTTGTATAAAAGGTTGGACACTAAGGGAGAAAAGGACCTGTACCAATTGGCTAGACAGAGTGACCGAGATAGTAAAGATGTGCAGCAGGTAAGGGTGATAAAGGATAATGAGGGAAACCTACTCAACCGAGGAGAGTGTGTTGAGCAGATGGAAAGAGTACTTTGAGGGGCTGATGAATGAAGAGAATGAGAGGGAGAGAAGGTTGGATGATGTGTGGATAGTGAATCATGAAGTGCAGTGGATTAGCAAGGAGGAAGTAAGGATAGCTATGAAGAGGATGAAGAACGGAAAGGCTGTTGGTCCAGATGGCACACCTGTGGAAGCATGGAGGTGTTTAGGTGAAATGGCAGTGGAGTTTTTAACTAGATTGTTTAATGAAATCTTGGAAAGTGAGAGGATGCCTGAGGAATGGAGAAAGTGTTTGGTACTGATTTTTAAGAATAAGGGTGATGTGCAGAGCTGTAGTAACTACAGAGGGATTCAATTGATCAGTCACATCCTGAATTTATGGGAAAGAGTAGTGGAAGCTAGGTTAAGAAGGGAGGTGACGATTGGTGATCAGCAGTATGGTTTCATGCCAGGAAAGAGCACTACAGATGCAATGTTTGCTTTGAGAGTGTTGATCGAGAAGTACAGAGAATGTTGGAAAGAGTTGCATTGTGTCTTTGTGGATTTAGAGAAAGCATATGACAGGGTGCCTAGAGAGGAGTTGTGGTATTGTATGAGGAAGTCGGGAGTGTCAGAGAAGTATGTAAGAGTGGCACAGGATATGTACAAGGGTAGTGTGACAGCGGTGAGGTTTGTGGTTGGAGTGACTGATGCGTTTAAGGTGGAGGTGGGATTGCATCAAGGTTCAGCTCTGAACCCTTTCTTATTTGTAATGGTGATGGACAGGTTGACAGACTAGATCAGACAGGAGTCCCTGTGGACTATGATGTTTGCAGATGACATTGTGATCTGTAGTGAGAGTAGGGAACAGGTGGAGGAGACCCTGGAGAGGTGGAGATATGCTCTAGAGAGAAGAGGAATGAAGGTCAGCAGGACTAAGACAACATATGTGTGTGAATGAGAGGGAGGATAGAGGAATGGTGAGGATGCAGGGAGTAGAGGTGGTGAAGGTGGATGAGTTTAAATACTTGGGATCAACATTTCAGAGTAATGGTGAGTGTGGAAGAGAGGTGAATAAGAGTACATGCAGGATGGAGTGGGTGGAGATGAGTGTCAGGAGGGATTTGTGACAGACGAGTACCAGTAAGAGTGAAAGGGAAAGTCTACAAGAGGGTAGCGAGACCAGCTATGTTATATGGGTTGGAGACGGTGGCACTGACAAAAAGGCAGGAGTCAGAGCTTGACATGGCAGACATGAAGATGTTACGATTTGCACTGGGTGTGACTAGGATGGACAGGATTAGGAATAAGTATATTAGAGGGTCAGCCCAGGTTGGAAGGTTTGGAGACAAAGCCAGAGAGGCAAGATTACGTTAGTTTAGACATGTGTTGAGGAGGGATTCAGAGTATAATGGGGAAAAGAGGCTAAGGATGAAGCTCCCAGGTAACAGGAAAAGAGGAAGGCCTAAGATGATGTTTATGGATGTGGTGAGAGAGGACATGCAGGTGGTTGGTGTGACAGAGCAAGATGCAGAGGACAGGAAAAAATGGAAACCGTTTATCTGCTGTGGCGTCCCCTGACGGGAGCAGCCGAAAGAAGAAGATAAATATCCGGTATCGGTTTATTTGTAGCAGGCAGAGGTTAAATATCAATGCAGTAGTGTTTTAACATTGTGTGAGCTTTAATATGAAATTTCCAAATGCCTCTTAACATGGTTTTGAAATTTATTAATGGCAAATTTGAACAAACAATACTTGATACCTAGAGACGTTAGTAGGGTGTAACTGCAGAAAGGCCTAGAGGCATCACTCGGCTGTAATGAGTTAATAGGCTGCCTCATTTCAAATTGTTGTGTCCTTGTTAATGAATTGCAGATACATTTACAGCCCTTGACTCGATTCCGTAACTTAGAATACAAAATCTGTATCCTTGTTATGAAAATAAAATGGTAAATAAATGGCAAACTGTTTTATATTTATCAGGCTGTGGATGGTAATTCATTACTGAAATTAAGCAGAAATTCCTTAAGATTCCAAGAGCAGGATGTTATTTCTTACACTTATTTAATTGAATTGCACTTTTAATTGTGCTATACAGTTTATCTGCTACATTACTGTTTCACTGCATTTATGTACTGTTTTATAACTGTATTTTTCATTGCTAGATATTGTATCATTACTCTAATTGCATGTTTACTGAATTACTTAACTGTAACCTGCTTTTTCATACTGAGTTGTATTTTCTGTCAGTACTTTTTTTTTTTGAGGTTTCTGTGTTCTAGTCTAGTCTGTTTGCAGTTAAAAGCATTCTCTAGAGTCTGCCTGTTCCTTGATCTGTTTAAAACTTTCATTTAGTGGCTACAGCTAGGAGCTGTAATAGTTTCCCACCCTCCGTATTGTTGTGGTCGCTGGCTTTGCAGTTGCTCACCCATACTGTATGTTTTGATCTGTGACACTCCTCCCAGTCTAGTGTCATTAGTTCATTCAGTCTAATAGAGAACATTTATGAAGGCCAACCCACTCAGATTCTTAACATTGAATTAACTAAAAATTCTAAGCTTGTTTCTCCCCTTTCCTGTAAGAAGTGTAATCCAGATACAAATTTGCTGTATCCAGGACTATTTGTAAGCTCCTGAGAACCCCCCCCCCCACTTTACTAGGGTTAAACTATTCCTGGCGCCATAAAGTGTGCTCTTCAAATTTTCCCTTGCAACTAGCCAGCTTTTTAGTTTTAGCACTCTCATCTGTTTCTTTGAGCTTAGCACTTGTTCAGAACTCGTAAGCACTAAATAAGCTACAAATTACTACAGCACTCAACTTTCCTCACTTGTCTAGAGGAAAACAGTTTTTAGTACTTAATAAATAAGCACCTATCCAGGCATGTGTAAAGGTCAGCTCCCGGTGTTTTCTCCGGTCTACCTGATGAATCTGGGCATCTAGGGGCAATGCAGCAATTGCCTCATGCACACAACCCTCTCCTCCTACCACCCAACACTACAACCTGTGAGAGATGCACTTGTATAGCCAAACTGGAAGCAAAGCTCTCTTCACTGAAGACTGGATTAGACAGTCAAGAGGAGAATGTAAACACTTGCACCGCACCACACCACACTCATCACATAGTCCCTCAAAACCTACACCACCAAAACACACACACAGAAATGCCAAACACATGCCTACATTCGCTGAGGCTCTCAATAAAAATCTGCTGAAACAGGGACCTTCAAAACAGAAATGCAAGCAACCTCCACCCCCCAACACAACCCAAATGACAGCCCACAAACTCATTGTGCCACCCAACTACACCCCATAAGGCATAACGTACCCAACACTTAGTCATAGCTGGCTGTATAGTCAGGCACACTGATGTTCCACTCACCAGGCTAAGCAAGGAGAAAGTTACTGTCTGCTGCCTGTCCGGTGCCAGGATCCACCACATAACGCACGCACTCAGGTCACTCCACAACAAGTACAAATATATGACTGTGTCATTGTCCATGTTGGTATGAATGACCGAAGACTTACCTCCTTGGACTACATGAAAAGCGACATGGAGGAGCTCAACGATCTTGTAGCCCAGGCAGGTATGTCCCTAGCCCTGAGTAGCATCCTGCCATCACCCAGAATGATGCCCACAGTACAAGGACAAAATGATTGACTTCAATTGGCTAAGCTTCTGGTGTCATTCTAAGGGAATCCAGTATCTGTCTGCCTGGGATGACATGATCAACAGACCACGATGCTTTGCCAGAGATGGCCTGCAGCTGTCGCCCTTGGGATTCCAGATGCTGGCAAAGGCTCTTGCCACCCTTTTATAGTGCCTTTTTTAGGCAAGGTTCAAATGACAAATTAACCACCGTAACCGGTACAAGTAAGCAAAATCTGAGGGTAATGCTACTCAGTGCTAGAAGTCTAAACCTCAAAATGCACTCACTCGATGCACTCTTTAAAATGGAGAACATCAACATCTGTGCAGTGACGGAGACCTGGTTCAAAGAGCACCCCTGCATTAATACCATACCTTTCGGACACCTAACCCGGACCAAAACACTATAAAGGCGGAGGCATAGCCATATTCATTACGGAGCTCCACACCTCCAAGCTAGTTGATCAGCATAATGCATCCGAGATTATCCAAGTTCAACTAACTCTGGGAAAGACCGCAATCCAGATTGTAGCTTGCTACAGACCCCCAACCATGCCCCAGGATTCCCACTCCTACTGGAAAATATTGGGGTACAACCCAACACCCTAATAATGGGTGATTTCAACTACCCCACCATTATCTGGGAAAACTACTCGTACCAACTCTTCTTGCCCAACGTTTTCTGGAATTCATAAATTCCAACGCCTTGGATCAACTTATCCACACCCCCACCAGGGGCAGCAATATCCTAGACCTGGTCATCACCAACATGGGCGACTGGTGTTCCACACCAGAGGTCAATTCTTCGTTGGTCAGATCCGACCACGAGATAATCACCCTAGGCATCCACATCCCGCTCCCACCCCCCATTAGAGAAACGACCGTAAAAATTTTCTCCAACGCCAACTTCTTGCTTCTTAAGACAGAAGTGGCAAACTTCACAACACCCATGCAGATGGACAATAGAGGTACGACTGCTGAATCCTACACAAACGCACTTTATAAGCACTTGCACGAGTGCATGGATCATGCTATCCCTAACAGAACCAAGATGCTATCCTCCAAAAAAAAAAAAAGGAAGCCAATCTGATGATGGTCTGCCATAAACAAACTCTACAACAGAAGAAAGAAACTGTTGCAAAAAAGAGTAAAATCCCGTGATTGGAGGAACTCCCTGGTCAGCCTCAGTAAGAAGCTGAGATCCCTCATAAAATCCTCCCAAAGCTAGTTATGAAAACAAAATCTCCACTGGTTCTAAAGACAACCACCAAGCATTCTGTAGCTCTGTCAAGAATCTCAGTGGCAACACTCAGATCTGCCCTGAGTTACAGCACAATGGCACTAAATATACAGAACCAACTGATCTTGCCAACATCTTGGCAGATAGGTTCAGTGCTAACTTTACCCCTTCTCACCCCCTTAAAGGGCCTATCTCTATACCGGAAGAATGCAAAGTTTCTGTAATCAGGGCTGCACAGGTAAAAAAACTCACTCTCCAAAGCCAAGAACACAGCATCCATGGGACCTGACAACATCCCAGGCTGCCTTCTACATGAACTACAGAATGAACTGGCACCCACCTAAGTACCATGTTCTGTCATAGCCTCACCTCAGGCTTTGCCCATTGAATGGCGCACCGCGACTGTTTATCCCACTCCACAAAGGGGGAGCCACGACAGACCCTGGGAACTACCGCCCCATTAGCCTGATGAGCCTGGTCTGCAAGGCCATGGAATGTATCATCATGGAGCTCATAAACAAAGACATTGGAGATCGCCAAACTCTGGACCACACGGGTTTGTAAAAGGCAGATCATGTCTCCTAAACCTGATGGACTTCTTTGAAGCAATCACCAAAGTCATAGATGAGGGTAAGGTGGTTTACACAGCCTATCTAGATCTCGCCAAGGCGTTCAAAACTATCCCCCACTCTGGCATTTTGGATAAACTCACTAAACTAGGTATAAATCCTTATGTCACAAGATGGGTTGCCAACTGGCTTACTGACAGAACCCACACTGTGAAAGTAGCAGACTCCAAATCTGACTTCAGACCAGTGGAGTACCACAGGGTTCAGTCCTGGGTCCTCTCCTGATAGCCTGTACTTCAGAGACATAGATACCAAACACAGAAGGTCTTTGGCTAACTAAGTTCGCAGATGACTGCAAACTAGGAGCCATAATCGAAACTCCTAACGATGTGGACATCCTACAAAAGACCTCACTGAGAAGGATGCTTGGTGTCAAAGCCATGGCCTCAAGCTCAATACCAAAAAGTGCATTGTCATCCCCTTTGATAAAAACTCTGTGTCCATGAACTACCACATAGGCAGTAGTCTACTTAAACACCGAAAGTGTGGTAAGAGACCTTGGGACACAGGTGGACAGTAGTCTCTCCTTTGATAATCACATCGCCACAGTGGTCAGGAAATCCTACTACGTGGCACACCATCACAAAAGGTTTCTCGTCCAGAAAAAAAAGAGGTAATTTTTTCCTTCTAGTCATCGCTCATTAGACCCATTATAGAGTACAACGCCCCTTTTGTTTTTTGGTATGTACCTCACAAGACATCAACAACTGGAAAGGCTGCAGAAATACCTCCCAAAGAGGATTACTGGCCTCAAACAGATGCCCTACACAGACTGTCTCAAAAAACTCCAGCTTTACTCCATCGCATATCGCCTACTCAGAGGCGATCTCTGCCTAACATACAAAGCTATGTCAAACCCAGAGCTGTTGGACATGCTCCACTTAAAGAAATCCCAATTCCTGTGAGCTACACGCTCTAGGGACCTAAACCTTGTCACCACAATAAAGAGAATATGCTGGAGGGATAGATTCCTGTCCTAGAGACTTCTCATACTCTGGAACAGACTACCTATCTATGTCACAGAGCTCCTTATTTGCACTCTTCAAGAAAAGTCTTGATGATTGGATGGGAGATGGGAAATTCGCCCTGGGGAATCACCTCTGTGGCTCTGCTCAACAGGGCCACAGGAAAATATTTTTCTTGGGTGGCGAAAGCCAGGATACCTTTTTGGTTAGGCTTGTATAGGCCCTAGGGTCAATAGCCTAGTACCTACCTATGAACCTATAGACTCCCAGTAATTTCTGAATGTATTCCCGATTGTTATGTTATATTTTTCTTCTTCAGACAAAGCTAGACTCTTGAATACCTTCCTTTCCCAGTGATGTGTGTAGATGAGTGGGGCATTGTGTGTCTTTTCAGGTTTCTCAACTATCCTGATCATAGTGAGGAAGAAACTGGTTCTGTATAAAGCTTCTGCTTTTCTGCTAAGTTTCCTTACAACAAAGAAATTCCTGTGGTTGCATTTTTTTAAACTGCAACATCTTTGAGTTACAGTTGCCCATGTCATAAGTGATGCATTTAATAAATGAAAACCAACCATGTTGATATATTTTCAATTGCAAACATTATACATCACATGCAATCTTCTGCACAGTGATTCTGTCAGCTTGTTCAGTTCAATTCCTGCCTTCCCTTAAACTTCATTCTTGCTCAAAAAACATTATTCTACATGTATTGTTTCCACAATTCCCTTTAGAAAAAGGTAGGAGCAAATTACATTCAAAAAAGATCTCACTTTAGTTCTTTAATCTCAGTTGTATTTACTACTAGTACAGATGGTTTGGACTTTGATTTCCATTTTCTAGTGATTGCTTTTTTTGGTAGCCAACAGAATTAAACTCCACAAGGGCTTATGTCTAGGCAATTCCAATTCTGTATCACTGCTCAAAAATATAATTTCCTTAGTTACACCTATTTGCTCGCCCAGTATTTATGACAGAGTAGTGTGCAGGGAATTTTTAAAGTCTGCTAACTCATTACACTCCCAATCTCCCAAAGTATGTTCCCAATTACATCCTCCTTTTCCATCACACCTCCAGCATTTGCAGTCTACCTGAGCAAAAATTCTTTGTAGCCTGCTTGGGCTGTAAAAGTAATTATGCAAACACTCCCATGCAAAGATCCTACATTTTTCTAGACTTTGCATGTTTGGAAGCTATATATATGTGGTTGAATGTTGAACATTTTCAGCTAAAGTATGTGGTGTGTACTTGTAAAGTACATGGAAAAAATTATGATCTGATGTCATTTTCATCCTTTCCTCAACCTGTGTATTCATATCAGAGTCGGCCGTTTTTGTATAGCTTAGGATCTGGCTTTTGAGCTCCCACCTTACCAATAATGCCCCTGTATTCCAAATTACCTCAGATCTCGTTTGCCGCACTTCTAGCAAGCTGAGATTTTTTTTCTCTGATCCTCATGGGTCGTGAGTGATAAAGTCAAACTTTTTATTATTTTCTAGTTTTTATTTGTAGCCCATCAACTTCCTTGCCCTTCTACAAACTTTTTTTTTTTTTATTTTGTGTTTCTTCGATGTTCATCGTGCATACAGCTGCAGTCATTACAGGTGGGTTATCCTGCCGTCAGGCGGGTCCTCGGTCAGCCGAATTCCAAAGTCTAGGTCCGGCGTCTGTTGTCGTCACTTCTTCCCTGACGTCAGTGCAGCCGGGGTATAAAAGAGGCAGCCGACGCCATTTTCTTCAGTCTTTCTTGCCGCGCGGTGCCCGAAGCAGAAGCAGTTCGCAAGTGCCGGTCGGCCAGCTCCTGAGATTTACAAAAGTATTTCAGCCAAAGTCTTCTTTAAAGCTACCGTTGGGGAAACTTTTCTTGCCTCAGACCGATGTCAGACAAAGTTAATAATTGCATTTCTTGTGGGAAGCAAATACCGCATAAGGATTTTCACTCTTTCTGTATCCCTTGCTTAGGGCCAGACCACGACGTCTCGGCCTGCCGTTTTTGTGCTAGGTTCAACAAGCGCACTATTAAGCGCCGGGCGGAGTTCGCCGTTCATTATTTTGGCAAAAAATTTAATTATATCATGTCGGATACACAGACGCCAGTTTTAAGCAAAAGACGCAAAGAAAAGGACCGACATCCGAGGTCTGCACCGAGTACTGAGACCACGCTTAGGCCGACTACCGGTTCTCTGGTTCTCAGCGAGGCGCCTATGCAGCCCCTGACTACCGATGAAACTACTTTTCCAGTGACTTCAGTACCGGAGGTCGCAGGCTCCTCGGTCCCCATTCCCACTGCAGATGCCGACGCCACTCTTGGCGGGGAAACTGAAACTGAAAATTTAGTGAGGCCTACCATTTCTGAAGGCGTTTTCAGGCCTACCACCTTCTCTATTAAATCCCTCACTAAATCTAAAGCTGCCATGAAAACTAAAAAACAGGGTCCTCAGACCTCCTGTCAAGGCCCCATGCCTAAAAAACAGATACTTTAAATGGCTGAGGATTTGATGACTCTCATCAGGGGTTCTCAACCCCCCTCTGACAAAAGACCCAGACTGGAGGAAGACTACCCTTTCTCAGATCAAGCTTCTATTACCTCAGACCATTCTGAGGACCAGGATTATGCCTATTCCCCTTTTGAAGACTCTGATGCTGAGGAGTCTATTCCCTCGGTCTCCCCCCCTGAGGACTACTCTTTTGGGGAAACCCTGCATACATTGAGGGAGCACTTCCACTGGGAAGGCCAAGATTACTCAGATTCCAAGAAAAGGCTCAGGGAATTTTTACTGCTCCCCCAGCATAGGCCCCTTGCTATCCCTCCTGTTTTAGATATTTTGGATGATGTGTACGCAGAAGCCAGTCTTAATCCAGATTCTTTACCTCCAGCCCCTGTTAAATCAGACCGGTATTACCGGGTTCCTGATTCTCACCAGCTCCTTTACAAAAGCCATACTGCTGACCCAAAAACAATTTCACAGGGTCCCAAGGGAATAAAGGCCTCTACTGCTAAAAACCCTTTACCTTCAGAGAGAGATTCCAGAGCATTAGAAAGGTGGGGGAAAAAGGTGTATACATCTGCCACTTTAACCATGAGGGCATGAAACTGTCAATTTCATATGTTAAAGTACCAACAGTTTTTGTTATCTCAGCTGAAAAGCAAATTGAACAGAACAACCAGATTTGAAAGAGTTGCAGGATTTGTTGCATGGAGCAGAGCAAGTGGGTAAACATACCTTGCAGTGTGGTTTTGATGCTCTAGAGGCCTCATGTAGAGCTGCTGTCACGGGGTCTGTCATACGTAGGCATGCTTGGCTCAAAGAGCAAACCTTACCAGATCATGTCAAAACAAAGTTATTAGATGCACCACTTCAAAAAGATGTATTGTTTGGTGTTGAAGCTGAGGAGGTACTAAAGAAAATGGAGGAAAAAGCCAAATCTATGCAAACCGTGAAAGATTTCTTGCAGGTGCAACCTCCACACTTCAGCAGAAACTGGCCTTCAAAAAATTGGTCCTTTCCAGCCACGGACAGACCTCAAAGGGGCAGATACAGACGCCCTAGGGGTAGAGGACAACCTCAAGGATCTTACAGAGCTAGACAGTGGCAAGCACCAACCCCAAGAGGTAGAGAAGACAGATCACAGTCATTCAGAAAACAGACACAATGACTTCCCCCTATGCCTGCCAAACAAAGCTATAATGGCAGCACCTTTGGGCGGAAAACTAGCATTCTTTTCAAAAAACTGGCACATTGTTAGACAAATGGATTCTGGACATTATAGACAGAGGCTACAGGTTCCACTTTCACACCCTTCCAAAAGTGAGAGGCTTGCCAAACCTGCCACAAAATCAATGGGCAGAGGCACAAAGACAAATTTCCGCTCTCATGGATATGAAAGCAATTCAAGAGGTACCTGCAAGGTTTTTATTCCAGACTTGGTACCAAGGAAGGACCCATCTTAGACCTATCCATCCTAAACACATATCTACAGGTGCCAAAATTCAAGATGCTCACATTACAGCAGCTTCTTCCCATGCTGGACAAGGAGTCTTGGCTGGTAACGTTGGACCTCAAGGAGGCATACCTGCATGTCCCTATCAGACAAGATTGCAGAAGATACCTCAGATTTCTTGCAGGTTCAACCCATTACCAATTCTCTGCATTGCCCTTTGGCTTATCTACTGCGCCCAGAGTGTTTAAGAAATGCCTGGCATCAGTAATTGCCTTCTGCAGACAACAAGGAATACAAATCTACCCATATCTGGACGACTGCCTGATCCACGCGGACAGCAAGGACATTCTATTGCAGCATCTGGCGTTTGTAATAAAACTGTTAAACTACCTGGGATACACAGTGAAGAAAAAGAAATCAAAACTAATACATTCTCAACAGATAATTTTCCTGGGTGCCAGCTTAAATACAACCACCCAGATGGCCTACCTCATGCCAGACAAACAAGGGCAACTGTCTCAATACTTCAAAAAAATGGCAACTTTCACCAGACTAACTGCAAGGAAAGTCCTGCAGGCTCTGGGATTCATGGCATCTTGCACCCTACTAATACCATGTGCAAAGCTGCATATGAGGAAACTACAATGGTTCCTAAAAAACTTATGGTCTCAACACAGCCACAGCTTGGAAACAATTATACCACTCATTCCATGCCTTCAAAAGGAATTTTTGTGGTGGGCTCAAGCATGCCAAAGAAACACAGTTCTCCCCTTCTGTTTACCTCAAGCAACTCAAATCATCACAACGGACGCCTCAGACTATGCCTGGGGAGCACACATGGCAGATCAGTGCATTCAGGGAAGATGGTCCCAAAAAGAGAAGCACCTACACATCAACCATAAGGAGATGCTAGCCGTGCAAAATGCTCTCATGACCTTCAAAGACCTACTCCATCCAGGCCAGCTATTGATGAGGACAGACAACACCACAGTCATGTGGTACATAAACAAACAGGGGGGAACTCATTCATACCCCCTGTGCAGGCAAGCCATGACCCTGTGGAACACAGCACTGGAATTACAAATTCAACTACAGGCACAATTCCTGCCAGGAAAGGAAAACACACTGGCAGACAACGTAAGCAGAAATATGACAGACCCACACGAATGGAAGTTGCATCCTCAAGTCTTCTCAAAGATAACTCAGGCATGGGGACGGCCAGACATAGATCTATTTGCTACCCACAGAAATTACCAGTTGGAAAAATTCTGTTCAAGAACCTATCACCCACAGGCCTGGAAAGTGGATGCACTCTTTCAATTGGACAGCATTGACCGTCTATGCCTTCCCACCTCTTCCTCTACTGACCAAAGTTCTATTAAAGGCCAGAGCAGAGAGGCCAAAAATGATTCTCATTGCTCCAGACTGGCCACGACAGCACTGGTATCCTCTCCTAAAGAGCCTGACACACTCACCACCATGGATCCTACCTCTAGTTCCTCTTCTGTTGTCCCAGCGCAACTACAAAACCCTTCACAGCCAGCTCAAAACCCTGAATCTAGCTGCATGGAGAATACCTTAATTTCCCAACAGACTCTCCTCTCCAAGGAGGTGCAGGATGTCATCTTGGAGGCCAGAAGACCCTCTACTAGAAAAGCCTACTCCGCCAAATGGAAACGATTTTGTTCCTGGAATCAAGAAAGGGGCCAGAATCCTTAGGTAATAAATATACCTCAAATTTTACAATACCTAGCTGAGATGTTAAACAGTGGCCTTTCATTCTCCTCCATCAAGATCCACGCTTCAGCCATTTCTGCACAATACAATACAGATCCTCCTTTATTCTCACATCCTCTAAGGCAGTTCCTCAGAGGGGCAAAAAATATAAAACCCCCACGGAAAACCACCAGTCCCAGCTTGGGACCTCAACTTCGTACTGGAAAAACTGACCCTGCCTCCCTTTGAGCCGGCTTCTTCAACAGAGCTAAAATACTTGTCATGGAAAACAGCCTTCCTTCTGGCTATTACCTCAGCACGCAGGGTTTCGGAGCTACAGGCCCTCATGGCTGTGCAACCATTCATCATTTTCCATCAGGACAGAGTTTCCTTATGAACCAACCCTACCTTCATGCCATAGGTAGTATCCAGTGTAGCTTTGAATCAGACTATTCATTTACCTACCTTTTATCCAAATCCACAGAAAAAAGGGGAGAGACTACTACATTCCTTGGACATTCACAGACAACTTCGTTATTACTTGGACAGAACAAAGTCATTCAGGAAATCTGAGCAGCTTTGTGTCCTATGCTACAGGTGCTCGGGGAAAGGCCATTTCCAAACGGACAATTTCAAAATGGGTAGCCCACTGCATACGCTTTTGTTTTTCATTTCATGGAAAATCTGTGCCTGTATACATCAGATCCCCCTCGACCAGGGCTACAGCTACCTCTGCAGCTTTCCTCAGGGGGGTCCCTACCAAGGACATTTTGGAAGCAGCTACCTGGAGTTCAGTGCACACTTTCTCCAAGCACTACCACCTTCCACTATACACTAAATCTAGAGCGGGCTTTGCCACAGCAGTCCTGCAGGGCACCCTAGCCCCTCCTAGTTCCACTTCGTGCCTACCACCCTTACTTAGCTTTGGGATTCTACCCATCTCTACCCATCTGTAATGACTGCAGCTGTATGCACGATGAACATAGTACAGTTTTGTACCTACCATAAATGTAGATGTTCGAGTGCTCATACAGCTGCAGTCCAGGTTTCCCTCCCTCCATCCCCTCTTAGGACAGGCCTTATGACAAACACCTTATCATATAACCTTTTTGGGGTATTCTTTTATGGTGTATTTGCTTGCAACTACTGTTTTTGATTTATCAACATTGCATGTTTGCATAATATTATGTTTGCCTTCCTTCTGGGGGCACCTGACATCTGGGGCAAGAAAAATTGGAGAAAATGGCGTCGGCTGCCTCTTTTATACCCCTGCCGCACTGACGTCAGGGAAGAAGCGACGACAACCGACGCCGGACCTAGACTTTGGAATTCGGCCGACCGAGGACCTGCCTGACGGCAGGATAACCCATCTGTAATGACTGCAGCTGTATGAGCACTCTAACATCTACATTTATGGTAGGTACAAAACTGTACTTTAGGTCTTGGATACTTTTATACGGTCAGGTATTTCTTTCCTTACCATTGTTGGTAATTTTTCCTTTTCTGTTTATTTAAAGAAAAAAAACTCCTTTCTTTTAAACCTTTCTGTTCTGTTGTGTAGTGTAATTAAAACTTGTTCTGTGGCTTAGCCTGACAAGCTTGTTGGGTTCAAAAAATGCACTTCCTGTGGGTATAAGATGCCCAGAGGGAATGCTTTTACTGTTTAGGGCAGAGTCATTTGGACGTATCCTGTGATATATTTGGTTGAGTTTCAATTCCCGTGCTCTGTTGGAACATCGGAATAAACTTCCACTTAAGGGTTTTTCTTCCTCAGTCTTCTTCTGTTGCTGGCCCATCTTGAGAATCAGAGGCTCAAACCCCATAAGAAAGGACAAGGAATCCAGGGAGCACAGGAAACGCTCTCCTGCCTGGTCTCCTAAAATGGTTACTTCTGAACCACCGGCTAAGACTCTTAAGCTGTCTGATCCAACGCTTTTGGATCCAACACAAACTTTGTCACCTCATCGATGTGAAACTCTCTCTGATGGTCGTATCTCCCACTATCCAGTCTCCTTTTCTCAAACCACCCTGAAGAAGTTGTAGAGACCTCCCTCCATGTTGTCCTCTGTCAGATCTTCTCGGAGTCTTTCTGAAGTGTTAGGTGGACAGGATGATGAGATTCATCAGGAAGCATATACAGATGGGAGTTTTGAGTGCTCTATTCCCCATTGGATATGTGAGCCATGCTACCTTTGTGCCCTTGATTCTTTTTCTCTGATCCGACGACCTGTTTCGAAGCCCTCCTATCCGGAAGTATCTAGAGTCGACATATTGGATCCAATGGCCCTTCCCTCCTCACCTCCGATAACACCCCAGTTTGATTTGGGCTCTGACCACCTTAGAGCAAGATGGCTCTTGGAGCCAAAGCATCAGCGTTGGGTCCAAGGGAGTGTCCTTGACTCTGAAGGCTTCAGAGACAACGTGTTCCCTCTGAGCCTTGACACATGACAGCTCTGCTCTGACTCTCTGCTTGGTGCAGGGGATCCGTGAGGATTTAAAGTTGTCTACTCCAGGAACCTCCTGTTCAGGAGAGATTGCCTTCGGCTTCTCTGGGTCCTTCTGTATTCGAAGTGGTGGAGAGGGTTTTCTCCCAGCCGAGAACTACCTTGACTCTACTTCCTTCAGATCCCACACCTACTCTGACTTTTGTGCCTGAGCCTGCTCATCCTCTACCTCAGGCACAGCCAGACCCTAAGAACCACTGAATGCCTCCCTGTGCGGATGTCCCCTTCTCTTCCGACACCTTTATTGAAGCATCCCACTAAGGAGGTATCTCGAAAGAGACTGTGCAAGAAGAGGCACTTAGATTCCCCTCGGGAATCCTTGACAAAAGACATGGACTTTGAAGGGGTCCCCAAGATCTCCACCAGTTATTTCCTTTGGAGACATCCTTGAAGTCCTGTGCCAGAGAGGTAGTTGGTCTACCCAAAGCTCTTCCTCTGAGGAGTCTGTGTTTTTTGGAGGCCTTTGAGTTAGGGTCATCCGACATCAAACATGTAAATGGGCCAATCAGCCTTGTCTCCTGCAGGGCATGGAGTGAGCTGGACACTGTTGAGCCCATTCCATAGAGAGCTGATAAGATCCTTAGTGCCTCGTCTGTTAGGCAACACTGGTCCAAGGGTTCTCTGGTAGATGCTGTGAAAAAAATGCAAACACTCATCTGTGTTAGCGTGTCTGGCAGGAGAATTGTGCATATTCTTAGACTGACTTGCAATTGTATGTCAGCATGCCTATTTGTGAAAAATGTAAAGTTTTAAAATGTTGAGTATCTCCCTGTTTACGCAGAATAGTGTTTTGATACATTTGTAATTGTGCATGTTTGTGAGGAAGATTCTAAAATGCTGTGGAGAATCTACTGAACAGTAGGTGATGTCATTAGAATGTTCCTGGTTAATGGGTGATTATTTGAACAGCTGATTGACCATAAAATGAACATTTGCAAACGGCTGACTTTATTTTTAAAAATAAGACAGTTGAGACTGTTAAGTTGAGCATTTAAGTGCTGAACAGTTTTGTGAAGAGTTGCAGTCAGTTGCCACCCATGAAAGAGAACTCGCCAAAAACTGTAAGCCTGTTTTTGCCTTGCTGTTGTATGTTAGATTAGATCAGGGTCAGTATTCTCTAGTTAGATTAGGAAAGATTAGTTATTAAGATAGTTTTTCTAAAATTATGGACTTCTATCCTACAGTTTAATTTTATATTTCTGGTGATTTGCTTTCTGGTGTTTATTGAAAGTTATTGATTTACATTTTTGTAGTCATTTTAATTAAATTTTTTTCATTGTGGCTGGATGTCAGTGTGCTCTTTAGAGAGTACTTATACTTGTTTGATATTCCCCAGGTCACCTCAAAAGCCTGGTTGCTTCTAGTCATAGCTATCATTTATTTTGATATTGGATACCCTTTAAAGGGCATGAAGACACTCTGATTGATGGCAGCATTACAGTATTATTTTGGAGAAGGGACACAGCTGGAAGTCTGTGTCAGGCTTTCCCAGAAGTGTTTGGATGTGTGAGATTTAAATTTACTTTGAGTGTATCAGAGGTCTTAAACTGGGACACATTGCTTTGAAGTGTGTAATAACAAGCTACATTAGGGGTGGACAAGTGTACAGTCCAGTCCCAGATTATAGTCTGTGTTCCTGTTGTGCTCTTAGAGAAAGTTGTGAAATATTACTTCTGTTTGTGATATTGAAGTCACTAGTGAGGATTGAAGCTCCTTGGTTGCTGTCCCAGGATAGTGAGGGATGTCTCCTCAATTGTTGGCAGTCTGATGGGGTATTGGCTGTACATCATATTTAATTGGTGGCAGTCTGGTGGGATATAGCCAGATGTCACTTGTCATGGTTGTTGCAGCAGCCTTTAAAAATGGAGTTTGCTGAACAGAGCTCCCCTGTCCATCCCATTAACAGGGATTTTAGGGCTTTGGGCAGATTCAGAAAGTAGTTATACACTTCAGTGACTTTCGTACTTCAATTGCTGAATTACCTGGCACACTTCACCAGACTACAGAGGGACTTAATTAAGGGACTCTCTCTAGTTCTACCCCAGGGTCCATGTCTGCAGAAGAGCAGAAGACTTTTTTTCCTCCAACTTGGCCACCTTACAGTCTATTTCTAACTCGTCATTGAGACTAATCTCGCATGCTGCATAGGGTACCTCAAGGGTGGTCTGTTCAGGCATTGCTATAAGGTGTTATGCCTGGATGTGGCTAACTTCATGGAACCTTTCAAAGCATCCTTCTTCAGTGTTCCTTTTGGTGGATCATCATTGTTTGACCCCATTGTTAGAGATGCTCTGCCATAGTGCGAAGGACTGAAAGACCTTGTCTGCCATCAGAATCTGTTTTTCTACCCCACAAAGACCAATTTTCAGGAACCATGTGGTCTATCAGACCAAGTTGGATCCGGAATTTGCTCAAAATTCTTTTCAGCACCAAAGAAGACAGGGGACCCAAGGCCAATCTTGGAACTAACCCTACTAAAATCCGTAGACAATGTGAAGTTCCGGATGGTCATGGTTCAGTCCATTCTACTTCTGTTACGAAAGGATGACTGGATGTGCTCCATCGACCTTCTGGACACGTACTATCACATCAAAATGAACAGATGCTCCAGAAGGTTTCTCCACTTCAGGATGAGGGACAGTCATTATCAGTTCTGAGTACTGCCCTTTGGTCTCACCACAGCTACCAGGGTGTTCACCAAATGCATGGCAGTAGTAGCAGTGCAGTTGAGACTGCATCATCTATTTAACTGGTTCTTGACCGCGCCAATCGGGCATCTAAGTCAAGGATTAGCTACTACAGTTAGCCCCCACCATGGGCATCACAATCAACATACAGAAAGCTCATCAACAACCCATACAGTTGATAGACATTATAGGAGTTTGTCTAGACAGTCAGTTGTCTAGCCTAACTGACTTCAGATAGGATTTAGTCTCTAAGATCACATATCAGACAAATTCTAGCCATCCCAATACCCCAGCAAGCCTAGTTCTCAGAATTGGAGCATTAGGTTTGATGACTGCCACAATACCCTTGATTCCAACAGGTCGCCTACACATGACAGTACTCCAGTGGAGTCCGGCGGTCCAATGGTCCGTACACGTCTATCCTCTGATTCACCCTATCAGATATCCCCGTGTGTGCAGAGACTCTCTCTTCTGTGGTGGCTGCACTTGAAAGAAGTCACGCAAGGATGACCCTTTGTTCTTCCACCTCCGATGCCATGTTGACCATGGACGCTTCCCAGTTGTGGTAGGGTGTTATCTGGGTTGCATGGTACACTGCATGTGGTCAACTCAAGATACCAGTCTACATATCGATCTCCTAGAGTTGAAAGCGGTTCTTATAGCATTACAAGCATTTCAAACAGACAATATGTCAGTGGTATGGCATGTTAACAAACAGGGAACAACAAGATCTTAACCCTTATGTCGAGAAGCAATGAGGGTTTGTCTATGGGTGACCTCTTCCAACAGGTTCCTGATTGCAATGCACATTCTGGGGAAGTCTAACATTCTGGTGGACAGGCTTAGCAGAGTTATTCTGATGCCTCACGAGTGGTCTCTAAATCAGTGGCAAACATGATCTTCCACAAGTGGGGCCAACCCTGCTGCGATCTTTGCTTCACCCTTCTACAACAAGTGCAGCAGGTTTTTTGCCCTGATCCCTCTGCAGGGGCAGTCACCTAGAGATACTCTAGTCCATGTTTGGCCCTCTTGTCTTCTTTATGCCTACTCTGCTCTACCTCTCATACCCAAATTTCTTCAGAAAGCTCTGAGGTTGAAGAGCTAAGTGATCCTCATTGCTCCCTTCTGGCCACGACAGATTTGGTTCCTCTTCCTTTGGTCTCACTTAGTATGCCCTCCGTAGTCACTGGAACCACATCTAGATCTTCTGTCCTATCCGTCAGGGCAGGTTCACCCGGATCTCCCAGGACTGAAATTGACAACATGATTTCTCCAATTCCAGTGATGGCTAGAGATGCCAGGATTTCTTCACCAGTTCAAAAGATTTTAATATCATTTCATAAAGCCTGTACTAGACAGATTTATAAATGTAAATGGAAGAGATTTTTTTATTTGGGCTCACCAGAAACATTTGGATCTTTTTACAGGTCCTCTTCCTGCAGTTTTGGATTTTCTTTCTTGCTTCAGTTTCCTAAAGTGGGGCAAGTATCTTCTCTGGCTTCATCTAAACTCTGTAGAACCAGAGTCTTGAGCAAATGCCGAGCTCCAGCAATTGCTTTCTGCTGGACGAGGGACAATTACATTTATTCTTGCCAAGATGACTGTCTCATTCACTCAGTCCTTGGAGACCACATGCAAGGCTTTTGACTTTGCCCTAAATTGTTTAAGGAACTTGGATCTCTCAATCATTCTGAAAAAGATCACCCTTAATCCCACAAAGAGCCCATTTTTCCTGTGTGCTTGAATAGACACACGCCCTCAGGGAGCCTCCCTTGCAGAGGACAGTGTCTCTTCTCTGACCATTTTTTTCTTTCAGGATGTTGTCCAGCAGAAGTCCATATTGGCTAGAGTTTTGGGCTATGTGATCTTCTGCATCCTGATGGTACCCACTAGCCTTTGTATGCATGAAAAAAATTCTGTGGACCCTCCGACATGGGTGATTCAGCACACTATTTCTGGAGACCAAAATTCACCTCCTCCTTTACATCAAGGAAATGATCTTATGGTAGATAATACAACTGTGATTAGTCTGGACCTGCCCATCATTGCATCCCCGCCCAGTATGTTTCTCATATGATGTTCTTTAGACTTGGCTGGGGGGGGGGGGCATATGAATGCACTCCAAGTTAAGAGACATGGGGCAAAAACTTTTTTAGAAATGACCCATATGTGCAAAAAGTAATGGCAGTCATCCTGGTGTTGCAGACCTTCAGCCAAATATGGGAAAGTAGAAGTTCTCCAGGTCATGATATACAAACTCTGCTGTGATGTGGTATATAAACTAGGAGGAATGAGCTTGTACTTATTGGCAGGCTATATATGCAAATATGAGAGATGGCTCAGGGGGTATGCAGGTCTCTGACATCAGTTTGCATCTCTTCATAAGAAAATGTGATGATGGCCATGCTATGCAGATCTCATACACACATGAATGGATGTTGAACAGCGATGTCTTTCTATATATGATTTGGATGTGGATTCTGGTTGTGTCCGAAATAGATGTCTTTACATCAGAAAAGGCAGTTGAGATTTTTGCTCCAGCAACTCAAAAGCTTAGAAGATAGGCTTATTCTCCATGAATTGTACAGGTGTATTTCTCTGTGCTTTCCTTCCTTTATTCTTGATCTTCCAAGCACTGCTAAAAATTAAATAAGAGAGGCTAAAACTCGTAGTGTTGGCTCCCTTTTGCTCAGTGCATTATAGCTTATGTCTTCTTTATCACCAGTAGTGGAAAAGTGTAAAATACTACCCTAGCATGTGGATTTTACTCTAAAGAAAAAAAGTCCCTTCTGCACTCCAGCCTGGTAAACCTTGGTGCTGACCGCTTATATGATTTCTCATTAATTCCAGCTGGTCACATTTATTGTTTAGAATGTGCTAAACATTGTCACAGAGGCTCTGAAACCAACCCAAAGGACGTTTACCCAGCTAGGTGGAAAGTGAGACTTCCAAGATGGTGTTTGTCAGAGCAACATGTTGATTAGAGAAATTGTTTACGTTTTGAAGTCCGTGTAATTTCAGGCTAAAAACAGTTCAAGATGTAATGTAGTTTTTCTTCTTTCTCTCCTCTCTTGCTACTCTTCAGTTAATGTGGATGTTCTTCATGTTTCACTGTTGCAGTCATCACCTGTGGGTTATCCTGTGGTAGCCCTCGGCTGGCCCAAATACCAGAGTCAAATGTTGTGCGCCGGCTGCTGTTGCCTGTAGCCTGACATCAGTTTGTCAGTACTATAAAGCAAGGCAGATGACGTCATTACATCAGTCTTTCTTGCCATGGAGCCCATAGCAGAAGCAGTTCGCACGAGTGCCAGTCGGTTGCTACCAGAAGTCAAATTTCAGCATAAAACGTCTAAAGCTAAGTACCCCGTTGAGGACCCTTTTTTCTTGCTGTAGCCTTTGTCTGTCTAAAAAAGTTAACAATTGTCTCGCCTGTGGAATGCAGATCCCACACCGAGACTTTCATTCTTACTGTATCACTTGTTTAGGCTTAGACCACGGCGTCTCTCGTTGCTGGTTCTGTGCCATTTTTAATACGAGAACCATTTGCCATAGAGCTCTTTTTGTAGACAATAATTTTCTTATTTTATCTTCGATTTCTGATATGGTTTCCATCAGCCAACAATCCACCGGCATTCCGAAAAAACGTAAAGGTAGAGACAGGCCACACATCAGTTCTCCGGAATTCATTATGGTACTTTCGCACCCCCTGATGCCCGACTCACTTTCTATGCAGGCCTCTGCCGAGACCCTTTGAGTCCGGTATGCTGCAGAAATCCACTTTGTTTCTGAGCCTTTGGCTCTCTTTCCCTTGGTTGGGTCCTGAACTGCGACATAGGCACCGGCTTCCGAGGAGACTGTTCGCATTACCTATTCTAGACAAAAAAAGTCTTCTCTTCCGACTACTGTTTCTCAGAGACCGATGGATCATTTTAGGCCTTGAAGCCAGGCCACTCCTAGGAAATCTGCTTCTAGCCACCATCTTGCTACTGCTCCCCCACCCCAAGCTCAAATGCTTAAAATGGCAGAGGAACTCCTCTCCCTTATCCAAGATACTCAAGCCCCCACTCCAAAAAGGAAAAGGGTTCCTTCACCAGAAATTGACAGACCAGGAGTTGAGGAATCTGATTATTCTGCCTTTGAAGAAGAATAACAACCCTTAACTGTTTGAGGATTCAGATGCAGTGGAATCAATCCCCTCTGCCTCCTTTCCAGAGGACCTCTCCTTCGGGGAAACCCTTCACTCCTCCGGGAACATTTTCAGTGGGAATCTGAGGACTACCCACAGTCAAAGAAACAGTTTCTGGACCTGCCCCAGCACAGACCCCTGGCCATCCCACCTATTCTAGAAGTGATGGATGATGATTTCCTTGAACCCAGTTTAGCCCCTGATGCCCTGCCTCCTGCCCCAGCTAAACCTGACAGGTACTACAGAATACCGGATTCTCACAAATACCTGTACAGGAACCTTGATGCAGACTCTGAGATCATTACACAGGGACCCAAAGGAGCGAAGATTAGTTCTGCCAAGAATCCTTTTCCTTCTGACAAAGACTCCAGAGCTCTGGACAGATGGGGTACGAAAGTATACACCTCTGCAACTTTAGCTATCGGAGCACTCACTGTCGGTTCCATATGTTAAAATATCAACAACACACTTTGGAATAATTAAAATAGAAGATTGCTACTTCCCCTGATGGTTCCAACTCAAAAGAGCTGGCAGAATTACTGCACTGTGCTCATCAAGTGGCCAAGCACTCATTACAATGTAGATATAATGCCCTAGAAGCCTCTAGCAGGGCAGCAGTGACAGGATCTGTTATTAGAAGATATGCATGACTGAAGAAACAACCTCTCCCTGATCGTGTCAAGTCTAAACTTATTGATGCACCCCTAGATCTGGAACGTCTGTTTGGGGAAAAAGCAGAAGAGGTGCTTAAAAAGATGGAAGACGAAGCAAAATCTATGCAAAGAGTAAAATATTTCTTTCAAGTTCAACCGCCCAGATTCAGCAGGAACTTCCCCTTTAAACACTGGGCCTTCCCTGCACCCAGCAGACAGGGCCAAAGTAAGCCCAGCAGGGACAGGACAGGAAATCCAGGCCCCCATCCCAAGGCCAGCAAAAAAAGCAAACAATGGACCACTTCGCCTCTAAAGTAGGGAGTTCTAAGCCAAGCTTCTATGGTAAGCATTCACAATGACTCTCCCTCCCTTCACTCATCTAAAACTAGGAGGAAGGCTAACCTTCAAGGACAATTGGGTCTCTATAACCAAGGACCAATGGGTATTAAAATCATTTCTCAGGGATACAGATTCTCCTTCAGCTAACTCCCAATTCCAAGAGGGTACCCAGACCTCCCCACAAACCAGTGGGCAGAGGTATTAAAACAGGTAAAAACCCTAATATCCCAAGTGGCAGTAGAACCTGTCCCTCCAGATCAAACAGGAAAAGGTTTTTACTCCAGACTATTCCTTGTTCCCAGAAAAGAGGACACTTTGTGCCCCATCTTGGATCTATCCAAACTGAACACCTCCATGGTGGTCCCCAGATTCAGAATGCTAACCTTGCAGCAGCTCCTGCCTATGCTCACACAAAATGCCTGGCTGGTAACACTAGACCTAAAAGATGCCTACCTCCACTTCTCCATCAGGGAATCATGCAGAAAATTAATGTGCTTTAGAGCAGAGTAGGCAATCAACACCTTCAGTTCTCTGCACTGTCCTTTGGCTTTTCTACTGCTCCCAGAGTATTCACCAAATGCTTGGCCCCGGCTATAGCATTCTGCAGACAGGGAAATATACAGATTTACCCTTACCTGGATGACTGCCTCATTCAGGCGAACAGCAAAGAAAAGTTGCTCCAGGATCTTCTCTTTGTCAAAAAACTCCTAACTTCCCTAGGGTTCACCATTAACGAGAAAAAATCAATGCAAAACCCCACCAGGAAAATTGTTTTCCTGAGGGCTGTGCTAGACACAGCAACCCTAATGGCCTTCCTGTCCCCAGAAAAGCAGAGATTCCTGCCTCTCTACTTCACCCAGCTGGTTTCTTGAAGTCCCCTCACTGCAAGAAAGTTTCTACAAGCCCTGGGATACATGGCATCTTGCATCCTTCTCATCCTTCTCATCCTTCTCACTAGGCTTCACATGAGAAAGATTCAGTGGTACTTAAAGAACCTTTGGTGTCAGTACTCTGTCCCTAGATACCACTCTCCCACTGATCCCTTGCATAAGGGATGAATTTCTCTGGTGGGCATAGGCCTGTGCCATGAACAAGGGTCTTCCCTTCATCCTTTGCCTTTCCGGCCAGACAGTCACCACTGACTCCTCAGACATAGCTTGGGGTGCTCACCTATCAGGCAGGTGTACCCAAGGTCTTTGGAATGCCCAGCTACTTCACTTGCACATCAACCAGAAAGAAATGACGGCAGTGCAAAACGCTCTGACTTCCTTCCAACCCCATCTCAGGCCAGGGGGGGGGTCATCCTTATAAAAACAAACAATACCACAGTAATGTGTTACATCAATAAGCAGGGGGGCACCCAATCTTGCACTCTGTGCAGGTTAGCCATGAGTCTGTGGCTTACAGCCACCTCCATGGGGCTACACCTAATTGCCCAGTACTTACCAGGGATCAACAACACACTGGCAGACCACCCAAGCAGAAACTTACTGGACCCCCACGAATGGCAGCTCCACAGAGAAATCCTTCTGCAAATCACCCAGGAGTGGGGGACTCCAGAGGTGGGCCCCCATTGCCTCGCACCTCAATCACCAGCTGCACAAGTTTTGTACCGGGGTGCATCACCTCCTAGCATGGAAGGTGGCTGCCTTGACCTTCCTCTGGAGCTACCTCTTTGTGTACGCATACCCTCCTCTGCCCCTTCTTCCTAAGGTTCTGATCAAAATAAGAGAGGAGAGACCAAAGGCCATCCTCATCGCTCCAGATTGGCCCAGACAGCATTGGTACCCCTTACTACGCAGTCTGACTTTACAGCCCCCCAAGCTGCTTCCCCTAAGGTCAGACCTCTTGATCCAGGAGAGGGGGAAGGTACTGCACCCAGACCTACAGACTCTGTCACTGTTAAGCAAACAGGTCCTGGACATCATCACAGAGGCCAGAAGGCCCAGCACAAGAAAATCTAATGCAGGAAAATGGAAAAGATTCTGCTCCTGGAAACTATTAAAAGAGGGCAGTACTTCCCAACCTTCCATCCCTGTCATCCTGGATTACTTAGCAGAGTTACTCAATGGTGGCCTCTCCTTCTCTTCCTCTATTAAAATCCATGTCTCTGCCCATTATGATTCAGACCCACCCCTCTTCTCTCATCCTTTGATTAAGCAATTCCTCAAAGGGGCTTCTAATATCAGGCCTCCCAGAAGACCTCCTACTCCACCCTGGGACCTGAATTGTGTTAGAGAAACTAACCTTACCTCCTTTAGAACCTGCCGCTTCAACAGAATTGAAATACCTCTCCTAGAAGACTGCCTTCCTACTAGCTATCTTCAGCCAGAAAGGTCTCAAAACTTCAAGGTCTCATGGCTGTCGAGCCCTTTAAGTTTTCATGCAGACAGAATCTCCCTGAGGACTAATCTCTCCTTTATGCCCAAGGTGGTATCTGATGTGACCCTTAACCAGGCCACACACCTTACCACCTTCTTTCCCAACCCTGAAAACAAGGGCGAAAGAGTTCTACACTCACTAGACGTGCACAGACAGCTCAGATACTATCTGGACCGCACTAAGCCATTCGGGAAAAGTGACCAGCTTCTTGTAAGCTTTGCCCCAGGGGCAGAGGGGAAGCCCATCTCCAAACAAACCATTTCCAAATGGATTTCACACTGTATCCATTTTTGCTACAGACTATGTGGGTATCCCATCCCTAGGTCAGTCCGTACCCACTCCACTAGGGTAACCTCCACTTCTACTGCCTTCCTCGGAGTACCTACCAGGGACATATTGGAAGCGGCCACCTGGACCTCTGTCCATACCTTTACAAAGCATTACCACCTACCTCTCTATTTGAAGTCTAGGGCAGGGTTTGCCTATGCAATTCTGCAGGGCCTCCTGACCCATACCTAGGACTCTCTCTGTCCTTCCAGCCTTTACTTCATTTGGGAATCCTTCCACAGGTGATGACTGCAAGAGTGAAACACGAAGATCATAGTACAGTTGTGTACACTTACCATAAATGTAGATGTTGGAGTGTATTCACTGTTGCAGTCTTGGTTTCCCTCCCTCCATCCCCCTTTTCTCATCTTCCCCTAGGGGGACACATGCTTCCCAGGGTGGCTCTTAGCCACCAGGACCACTTCTCTCTTTTCCATTGTGCTTCTGATGGGTTAGGGCAAGAAAAACTGATGTAATGATGTCGGCTGCCTTGCTTTATAGTACTGATGACCTGACGTCAGACTACAGGTGACAGCAGCCAGTGCACAAAAACATTTGATCCTGGTATTAGGGCTGGCCGAGGACTACCACAGCAGGGATAACCCACAGGTGATGACTGCAACAGTGAATACACTGGAACATCTACATTTATGGTAAGTGTACACAACTGTACTTTCTCATGCTTGTGAACCTGCAACGTCTTTCCTTTTTGCATATAAAAGAACCAGGAATGTTTTTGAAGTGTGTGTTATATCCAGATTTGCTGTCTGTTTTTCTTTGAGATATACAGATAATGACCAAAATCACCATGCTGCCAGGATGCAGTTGTAATAGCTGATGGGCTTGATGTCTTGCATGTCATTGAGATATATGAATTAGAATGCAGTGAGACCCAACAAACCCGAAAATATATACTTGTGAACAAAAACAAGGCTTCAAAATGCTGAGAGTAGGATAAACAATTTAATAAAAAAACAAAACATCTATATTTAGGTAAGTGCTTTCGCAGTTGCCTGCTTCTTCAGACCTTGATACAAATTGATAACCGTTACTAAAACCTTTACATTTAAATATTTCACACAACCAATAAAAAAAGCATACTTAATGAGGCAAACTTAAGACCGGTTGTAGAGACGGCACTGTTCAGACCTGCAGGGGCATATGCCTTAAAATCAATGATCCATTTCAGTTCAACACACTCTTTCATTGTATAAATCTCCTTCTCTCAGGCTATCATTGACCTTTTGTAAGATCAAGAACTTAAAACTATGGTCTCCCCAAGTTTCTGACACATGCTTGGCCAATGCATTAGTCAGTTTACTGCTGCATATATCATTTAGATGTTCCAACACCCTTTCCTCCAACATACGATTGTTTTTATCACATAGGTTACACCTAGCCATATAGACTAATCTGCATAGAAAGAAAATTCTGTTGACTTCATAGTCATTGGATGTACAACCATGCAACTTGACCAAATATTGGGGCAGGCTTATTGAGGCAGGCTTTACAAGTCCTACATGCATATGTCCCTTTACGCTGTGAAGTAAATTGTCCATGTGACCTGTTTTGCTTGTAACATAGGTGCTGTTTCAGGATTTTACAATTCCTAAAGCAGAATTTAGGGGTAGATTCTATCACCCTACTTACTTTTGGGTCCCTCAATAGAATAGGCCAATTTCTCTTAATTTCACATACTCTGTTGACCCCTCCAGAGTAAGTTAAACACATTCTATTCATTACTTTCTTGTCTACTACCTCTTCATTCTCTACATTTATGGGAGCTTGATCAGAAAAGAGAGGTTTTATTTTTGTACTCTCCAACTTAACTTTTTCTATAGTTTTTTTCGATCTCCTCAATTCTATAACCTCTGTCCACAAGGTCTACTTCTTCTATAGTTTTTTCGATCTCCTCAATTCTATAACCTCTGTTCACAAGGTCTAGCAAAGTGCATTAAGTGCTTCTTTTAGTGATACAGGATCTGTATATAACCTCTTGCACCTAAACACCTGATTTTTTTTTTTACTACATTCCTAGTAGTGTGTCTAGGATGCATACTAGACCGATGCAATATATTGTTCTTTCTACATTTCTTTCTGTATTGCTTAGTGGACAGAGTGCCAAACATGTTCTTACTGACCTGTAACGTTAAGAAAGCAAATACTTTCCATAGAATAATGCAAACAGAACGACAAATACGTGGTTGTATACTCCAAACTGGGAACTACTGCCCCATTAGCCTGGCGAGCCTGGTCTGCAAGTCCATGGAGCGTATCATCATGGAACTCCTAAACAAACATTGGTAATCTCCAAACCCTGGACCCTACCCAGTTCGGGTTTGTAAAAGGCAGATCATGTCTCCTAAACCTGATTGACTTCTTTGAAGCAGTCACCAAAGCCATAGATGAGGGTGAGGTGGTTCACACAGCTTATCTAGATCTCGCCGAGGCTTTCGACACCATCCCCCCTCTGGAATTATAGATAATCTCACTAAACTAGGTATAAATCACTGTCACAAAATGGGTTGTCAACTGGCTCATGGACAGAACCCACACTGAAAGTAGCAGACTCCAAGTCCAACTTCAGACCAGTGTGACAAGTGGAGTACCACAGGGTTCAGGCCTGGGTTCTCTCCTGTTTGGTATCTACTTCTCTGAAGTACAGGCTAACACAGAAGGTCTTTGGCTAACCAAGTTTGCAGATGACTGCAAACTAGGAGCCATAATTGAAACTCCTAATGATACGGACATACTACAAAAGGGCCTCACTGAGACGGATGCCTGGTGTCAAAGCCATGGCCTGAAGCTCAATGCCAAAAAGTGTATTGTCATCCCCTTTGGTGAAAACTGTGTACCCATGAACTACCACATAAGTGGTAGTCTACTTAACCCCGAAAGTGTGATAAGAGACCTTGGGACAGAGGAGGACAGTAGTCTCACCTTTGATAATCACATCGCCAAAGTGATCAGGAAATCCTTCTACATGGCTCACCTCATCACAAAAGGTTTCTCATCCAGAAAAAGAGGTCATTGTTCCCCTCTACTCATCACTCATTGGACCCATTATAGAGTACAATGCCCCTGTTGGTTTGTACCTCACAAGACGTCTACAACTGGAAAGGCCACAGAAATACCTCACAAAGAGGATTACTGGCCTCAAACAGATGTCCTACTCAGACTGTCTCAAACTCCAGCTTTACTCTGTTGCATATCGCCTACTCAGAGGCGATCTCTGCCTAACATAAAAAGCTACGTCAAACCCAGAGCTGCTGGACATGCTCCACTTAAAGAAATCCCAATCTGTCCGAGCTACACGCGCTAGGTACCTAAACCTTGTCACCACAATAAACAGAACATGCTGGAGGGATAGATTCCTGTCCCAGAGACTTCCCATACTCTGGAACAGACTACCTATCTGTGTCAAACAAAGCTCCTCATTAGCACTCTTAAAGAAAAATCTTGATTGGATGGGAAATAGGAAATTCACCCCGGGGATCACTTATGTGGTTCTGCTCGACAGGGGCACAGGAAAATAATTTTCTTGGGTGGCGAAAGCCAGGGTACCTTTTTGGCTAGGCTTATATAGGTCCTAGGGCTAATAGCCTTGTACCCACCTATGAAATAAAGCACAAAATTCTTTAGATCCACTTCATTGCCATGCCAAATGAAAAAAGTCCTCCACAAAAACGCTTATAAAAGGTGACATGTATTTTGTACATATTATTGCTGAAAACTGACTCTTTCTCCCAATTGGCAAGAACTACATATGTATTCGCACATGCTGTGCCCATAGCTACTCCTACTATTTGAAGGAAGTATTCAGACTCATAAAGGAAGACATTGTTCTCCAAAATTAAGTCTAAAAGGGCACAGATTGTATTAATCTTCATATTGAGGTAACCACTCTCTCTAGTAAGAAATAGTCTTACATTTTCAACACTATCTTCATTTGGGATTACTGTGAATAAAGAATTCACATCAAGAGTAACAAAACATATACTTCTGATTGCATTCTCATCTTTATGCTTAGCCCATATATAAAGATGTTCCAAGAATTGCTTGCTATCCCTCAGAACAGTCTCCACTTTATTTAAAACATTTCTAAGCTGTTTTTCCACATATATGGACAGTGGCTCAATGAACCAACCTCTACCTGACACAATAGGGATAAGGGGAGGATTCAAGGGATCTTTATGTACTTTCGACAAACCATATATCACTGGTATAGTGGGATGCTCAACAGAGGAATATGTATACAACAAATAATCTATTTGGTCAGTCATGAGCATATCCTATACATAAAAATTCAGTCTATTAGTAATACCATTAACCTGTTATTTCTGCAAGATTACATGCACAGTATTAACATAAAGCATTTCATGCATTTTATTCAAATACTCTATAGGTTCATAGATTAGTACTAGGCTAACTGCCCTTGCAAACCATTTTAAGCCTAGCCAATTAGCCCTTGTGAGACTCAAACCCTGCACCTTATGTTTGTAAGGCAAACACCTTAACCATTAGGCCACCCTCCCTCCCTCTAAAGTCTATCAAAGACCACTATCCCTCCTCCTTTGTCTGCTGGTCTAATAACCAAGTGCTCGGCTCTTGTCAACATTTTTAGTGCCTCATATTGAAAGAGAAGTTAAAAAAAGCTGGACTTAATTTGTCATCCTCACATATTTTAATAAAAGCTTCCATTGCTGGAGAATTATCAGGTGTAAAACTGCTTGGCTTTTTAAACTCACATGCATTATTAACTTCAGCTTTTTCATCCATGAAAATAGTTTTCAGCATAATATTTCTAGCAAACATTTTAAAATCTATAATAGTTTCAACCCTATTTTAGTAACTGGAATAAATGAAAGACCTTTATTTAAAACAGACCTTTGCTCATTAGTCAATTCAATAGATGACAGATTAAATACTAGGTTACTCATTTTCGATTGTGTGTTTGTGGGCCTATAGTTTTGTAGACCTTTGATTTGAGTTTTCGGATCGGATTTTAGCCTCATATTTCTCTTGCGGCTGCGGGTCTTCCCTATCCATTTCTTCTCTTGCTTGATAGGAAATGCCTTCTCCAAAAAACCGCTGACAATCGAACATTATTACTGCTTTGTTCATTTAAAGCACTACTACTTTAATCATTTTAAGGCAGAATCCCTGTTTACTACAGGTTTGTTTAAAACTTTGGGTCTCACTACTGGAGCATCAAATTCAGCATTAGCATGCATATTACCCACACCAGTTAAATTAGCTTCTATAACACTGCTATTACCTACAACACTATTAACATGAGGTGAATGTTTCCAGCATGCACACATCCTCAGAACTGACATTAAAATCATCAGCTTTAAAATCAATGACAGTAAAAGCCACATTGTTTTCCTCAGTCACATTTACAGTTTCCTCAATACTCGCATTCTCGATGTTAATAACATCAGCTGCAAAATGCATTGGCTGTTTTCTAATTGTCCTAACTGTTTTTGGCCCAGATATTGTCCCTTTAAATTGTTTTGAAAAAGAGTTCCCTTCTGTATATCCTGCAGGTTGGACGACACTGCCGCTGATTTCACTGAAGCTGTATATCTAACTTCCCCCAACCTTTCTTTCTGAGAATGGGAGTTAACAGAAAAACAGGCGCCTGTTGCTCTTGGCACCTTAACTCACTCATTCTCAGTTAGTACAGGAGCCCTGGATGTTGTACATTGATCCAGTGATGTAAAATCATCCGCCATGCCGATTGGTTGAGAGCTCCTGGGCCAGTAGAACACATTACCATCCTGGAAGTCTACGTAGTCCCTTCGTAACTTTTTTGCTTTCTCCTTTTCCAGTTTTCTTTTGTAGAGGGAAATATTTAAAAGAAATTCATCCATCATCTGGTCAAATATTTCCCCTTTGATTGAACCAGTCAGAGCATCAGCTCATTAATGGCTTTAGCCAGGGATTCCTCTTCTGGACAAAAAAAAAAGTTATTTGAGTGCCATGTAGTCCAGATTTAACTGCAGGTTTAAAACCTACCATCTCTTTAAGAGCTCAGGTAGACTATCACCATAGGAGGGCATCTTTAATACCTGAAACCCTCTCTGAATGATTTTATGGTAAATGGCAGCCTCAAAATGATAGCGCTGCCATAATAAGCACTTGTGCTTATACATTGTCTAACTCCTTAAAAGCCTTCTTAAACAAGGACATCTCATTAAAGTCAATATTAACATCTGCAACATCTTCATCATCAAAACTCACACAAATGAGGATTTGCAACTGATCTAGGTTGAAGTACAGCTGCAACTTTTCCCCCAGTGTTCTCTGATCCTGTTACAGTCACTTATTCCTTTCATCAAGGCAGAGTCCATTCCTATATCAGAATAAACACTATATGAAATAGAATGCAGTGGGACCCGAAAAACCCAAAAATATATACTTGTGAACAAAAACAAGGTGTCAAAATGCTGAGAGTAGCATAAACAATTTAATAAAACCCAAAACCGATATATTTAGGTAAGTGCTTCCGCAGTTGCCTGCTTACTCAGACCTTAATACAAATGAGAACAGTTACTAAAACCTTTACATTTAAATATTTCATACAACCAATAAAAACAAGCATACTTAATGAGGCAAGCTTCTCTTTTTTAAGACCGGTTTTAAAGAGACCGCACTGTTCAGACCTGGAGGGGCATATGTTTTAAAATCAATGATGTCACGTCATCTTTTATAAGCATTTTGTGGATGGCCTTTTTTTCATTTGGCATGGCAATGAAGTACATCTAAAGAATTTTGTGCTTTATTTGAAGTGCACAACCACGTATTTGTCGTTCTGTCTGCATTATTCTCTGGCAAGTATTGACTCTCTTGACGTTACAGACGGTAAGAACATGATGTTCTTCGTGTTTCACTGCTGCAGTCATCACATTTGGGTTATCTGCTTGCACTAGCCCTCAGTCGGTCTGAAAAGTTTTGGGACCTGCGTCTGTTGCTGTCTCATCTTCCTTAACGTCAGGTAGTCAGGGGTATAAAGCATGCAGCCGACGCCATTACATCAGTCTTTCTTGCCGTGCGGTGCCCGAAGCAGAAGCAGTTTGCAAGTGCCGGTCGGCCTACTCCTGAAGTTTTCATTCTCGAGTTTCAGAACCGAAGTCTTCAACTAAAGCTAAGTACCCCATTGGGGAAACTTTTTTTTCTTGCTCTAAACCGAGTCAGTAAAAGTCAATAATTGTATTTATTGTGGAAAGCAAATAGCTCATAAAGATTTTCATTCGTACTGTATTCCTTGCCTAGGCCCTGACCACGATGTACCTCGCTGTTGGTTTTGTGCCTTATTTAAACCACAAACTATTCGTCGTCTGTACATTTTTGCTTCTAAATATTTTGATACTCTGTTCAATTATCCAGACATGTCTTCGGTAAGCCATCCGACTACCGACATTCCAAAAAAACACAAAGATAGACAGAGACAGGCCGCCTAGGTCCAAAGCTGCCGACGACACTTCTCCTAAGCTAGTCGCCAATTTGCCGGTACTCAGTGAGGAGCTTTCGCAGCCCCTGATACCCGCTATTTCAGATTCGTAGGCCTCTGCTGAGACCAATTTGGAGTCCGGTATGCCGCAAGATGCTTCAACTGTGGAACCTGCGGATGTCTCTTCCTTGGATGGGTTGGAGCCGCTGTGCAAGCATCGGCTTCTCAGGGTGTATTCAGGCCTACTGACTTACATATTAAACTGGTGCCATCATCTTCTTTTAGGCCTAGTACATGAACCATGCCTAGGAAACCAACGCACAGACCGCATGGTCAGGCCTCTATGCCTAAAAAACAGGCTGAAGACCTTGTTACTTTAATCAGGGGAAGCCAACCTTCCCCCTCTGAGACCTAGGACTGAATTTGCTTATGATACTTCTGATCAGGATTCTGAAATTTCTGTCTCCTCTGATGACCAGGATTTACCCTTATCTACCTATGAGGATTCTGATGCAGAGGACTGTATTCCCTCTGCTTCTCCCCCAGAAGATTTTTCTTTTGGTGAAACCTTGCATACTCTTAGGGAGCATTTTCACTGGGAAAGCCAGGATTACTCTGATTCTAAAAAGAGGCTTAGAGATTTCTTCCTTTCGCTCCAACACAGGCCTTTAGCTATCCCTCCTGTGCTGGACATTGTTGACTATGCCTTTTCGGAATCGGCTTGGCCCCTGACTCTCTACCTCCTGCTCCCAGAAAACCTGATGGATATTACAGAGTTCCTGATTCTCACAGGTTCCTTTTTAAAAATCTTACTGCGGATCCTGAGACCATTTCACAGAGACCCAAGGGCATTAAGGCTGCTACTGCCAAAAATCCTACCCCCTCTGGTAGAGATTCCAGGGCCCTGGATAGATGGGGTAAGGGAGTATACATCCTTGCAACCTTGGCCATCAGGGCCTTAAATTGCCAATTTCAAAGTATCAGCAGCATATTATTGGATTGCTTAAACAGAAAATGATGTTGATTCCTGATTGTGCTGAAAATAAGGATTTACAGGATTTAATGTATTCTGCTGAACAGGTTGGAAAACGTACTTTGCAATGTGGTTTTGATTCACTGGAGGCATCTTGCAGGGCTGCTGTCACCGGGTCTGTACTTAGAAGGCATGCTTGGCTTAAGGAGCAATCTTTGCCAGATCATGTTAAAACTAAATTGCTGGATGCTCCCTTAAATCAGGACTGCCTGTTTGGCGACAAAGCAGAAGAAGTTCTTAAAAGATGGAGGAAAAAGCCAAATCTATGCAAATTGTTAGATTTCTTACAAGTACAACCTCCTAAATTTAGTAGGCATTGGCCCTCAAAAAAATGGTCCTTTCCTGCCTCTTCCAGGCCTTCTCAGTTCAAACCCAGAACCAGCAGAACACCCAAGCTTCAGTCCCAGGGTATGCACAGGACTAAGCACTGGGGGGCTCCCACTTCCAAATCAGGGAGTAGTAAGACACTCCACTATGGTAAGCTTTCTCAATGAGTTAATTTCAAAACTTCCAAGCACTTCTCAACTGACTGCTCCTTTAGGGGGAAAGATTGCTGTGCAAGCAAAAATTGGGAACTCATTACCCAGGACAAATGGGTTTTAAACAAGTTTCCCAAGGATACAGATTTCACTTCCACACATTACTAACCCCAAACGGTTGGCCAGATCTACCCCTAAATCAGTGGGCAGAGACTCAAAAGTGCTCTCTCAAGATTAAAGGCTATTCAGACTGTACCAGAAGAGGAAAATGGACAAGGTTTCTACTCGAGACTTTTCCTGGTACCCAGAAAAGAAAACTCATGTCGTCCTATCCTGGACCTGTCTATCCTAAACACCTTTTTGGTGATTCCAAAATTCAAGATGCTAGCTCTTCACCAGTTGCTTCCCATGATAGGCAAAGATGCCTGGTTGGCAACACTGGATTTAAACGAAGCCTTCCTGCACATCCCAGTCAGGGAATCTTGCAGAAAATACCCACCCTTCAAAGCAGGCAGCATGCACTATCAGTTCTCTGCACTGCCCTTTGGCTTATCTACTGCGCCCAGGGTATTCACAAAGTGCCTAGCTCAGTCATTGCATTTTGCTGGCAAAGAAATATTCAAATATACCCATACCTGGACGATTGTCTAATTCAGGCAGAAAGCCAGGACATACTTCTGAATAATCTGGCATTTGTACAAAAGGTGTTAACTTGTCTGGGGTACACCATAAACGAAAATAAATCACATCTGGTACCCTGTCAACAAATTATATTCCTGGGAGCAAGCTTGAACACAACTTCCCAGATGGCTTTCCTCACGCCAGAGAAACAAATTAATTTGACAACTTACTTCAAACTACTGTCCACAAAAACCCTGCTATCTGCAAGGCAAATACTGCAAGCCTTGGGGTTCATGGCCTTGTGCATTCTACTAATTCCATATGCAAGACTGCATATGAGAAAACTACAATGGTATCTAAAAAGCCTGTGGTGTCAACATTCTCTGGATCTAGAAGCAATGATTCCTATCTTACCTTGCCTAGAGTTATAATTCCTTTGATGGGCAGAGGCCTGCCACCAAAACAAGGGGCTACCATTCACTCTACCCCTTGCCGCCCAAACCCTAACAACAGACGCATCAGACTATGCATGGGGGGGGGGGGGGGCTCACCTGGCAGGGAAGTGCATTCAGGGCAAATGGAACCAAAGTCAAATGCACCTGCATATCAATCGAAAAGAAATGTTAGCTGTACCGAATGCTTTGACAGCCTTGAAGGACCACATTCTTCCAGGACAATTATTGGTAAAGACGGGCAACACCACTGTTATGTGGTACATAAACAAGCGGGGGGGGGGGTACCCATTTTTACCTTCTCTGCAGGCTAGCCATGGCCCTGTGGAATGGAACTCTTCCTTGAGCTACCAAGTGCATCTTCAGGCTCAATTCCTGCCAGGAAAACTAATTACAATGGCAGACGAACTGAAAAATCTCATGGACCCACACAAGTGGAAACTGGAACCAAAGATTTTCAACATGTTTATCAACAAATGGGGGATCCCAGATATAGACCTGTTTTCCTCCCCCCAGAACTACCAATTGGACAAATTCTGCACACGGACTCCCCACAAACAAGCTTGGAAAGTGGATGCTCTATCCTTCGGCTGGAAAAATCAGTTTATGTATTTCCTCCTCTGCCTCTCCTCTCCAAAGTACTACTAAAGATCAAACGGGACAAACAAAGGATGATACTGATTGCACCAGACTGGCCACGCCAACACTGGGTACCCCCTCTTGCGCAATGTCACAGCTGGCCCCGTGGCACATATCTCAGACCCCTACCCTGCTGTCTCAGCAGGAGAGCCAGATTCTGCACCCCCAGCTTCAAACCCTGAACCTGGCAGCCTGGCTAATTGCCTAATCTCTCCATTACCATCCCTCAGTAAACAAGTGTTGGATGTCATTTTGGAGGCAAGGCGGCCTAGTACTAGAAAATCTTATGCTGAAAAATGGAGAAGATTCTGTGCCTGGAACCAAACTCAAGGGGTGGCCACTGCAGCGCCCAGTTTACCTCAGATTCTTCAATACTTAACTGAGATGCTTCACAAGGGCCTTTCTTTTTCCTCCATCAAAATTCATGCCTCGCCCATTTCAGCTCATTACAACACAGAACCACCCCCTCTTTTCTCACCCACTGCTCAAGCAGTTCCTCAGTGGGGCAAAAAACGTAAGACCACCCAGGAGAGCCCCAACTCCAGCCTGGGACCTTAATTTTGTATTGGAAAAACTCTCTCTTCCTCCTTTTGGGCCAGCTGCAACTGCAGAGTTAAAATTCCTTTCTTGGAAAACAGCTTTCCTTTTAGCAATCACTTCAGCAAGAAGGTTATCTGAATTACAGGCCCTTTTGGCAGTGGAACCTTTCATGCGGACAGGATGTCCCTTAGGACCAATCCCTCTTTCATGCGCAAGGTGGTATCCAGTGTAGCTCTTAATCAGTCCATTCATTTGCCAACCTTCTTTTCTAATCCACAGAACAAAGGGAAATGGATACTGCACTCCTTAGATGTGCACAGACAACTTAGATTTTACTTGGACAGGATTAAACCTCAAAGGAAATCTGAACAACTGCTGGTGGCATTTGCTGCAGGGGCAGACGGAAAGGCTATTTCAAAGCAAACCATTTCTAAATGGATAGGCAATTGCATTCATTTCTGCTATAAGCACCATGGGTAACCTATCCCACAGGCGATTAGACCCCATTCAACCAAGGCTGCATCTACCTCTACAGCCTTTCTCAGAGGTGTCCCTACCAGAGACATCCTAGAAGCTGATACCTGGAGTTCTGTACATACTTTCACCAAGCATTACCATTTGCCAGTTTTCTCTAAATCCAGAGCTGGTTTAGCCATTGCAGTCTTGCAGGGCCTTTTAGCTGGTCCTAATGCTATCTAAATTCCTCCTCCCATCCTTAGCTGTGGGAATCTACCCAAATGTGATGACTGAAACAGTGAAACATGAAGAACATAGTACAGTTGCGTACACTTACCGTAAATGTAGATGTTTGAGTGTATTCACTGTTGCAGTCCTGGTTACTCTCCCTCCAGCCCCCTGACTTCTTTTGGCTATACCTCTATTCTCCTCTACTATACTTACAAGCTTTTTGGTGTATTTGCTTTTTTGTTGGAGGTATAACCTTGTATATTTATATTTAATTGCTCCCCTTTAAGGGGGGCACCTGACATCTGGGGTAAGAAAAACTGATTTCATGGCGTCGGCTGCATGCTTTAATACCCCTGACTACCTGACGTCACGGAAGATGAGACAGCAACTGACGCAGGACCAAAGACTTTGATAATCGGGCCAACCCGAGGGCTACTGCAAGCAGATCACCCAAATGTGATGACTGCAACAGTGAATACACTCTAACATATACATTTATGGTAAGTGTACACAACTGTATGTTTGGCACTCTGTCCACTAAGCAATACAGAAAGAAATGTAGGAAGAACAATATATTGCATCGGTCTAGTATGCATCCTACTAGGAATGTAGTAAAAAAATCAGGTGTTTAGGTGCAAGAGGTTATATACAGATCCTGTATCACTAAAAGAAGCACTTAATGCACTTTGCCTAAACCTTGTGGATAGAGGTTATAGAACTGAGGAGATTGAAAAAACTATAGAAGAAGTTAATAAGTTGGAGAGTACAAAAATAAAACCATTTTTTTCTGATCAAGCTCCCATAAATGTAGAGAATGAAGAGGTAGTAGACAAAGTAATGAATCGAATGTGTTTAACTTGCTCTGGAGGGTATGTGAAATTAAGAGAAATTGGCCTATTCTTTTGACAGATCCAAAAATAAGTAGGGTGGTAGAATCTACCCCTAAGTTCTGCTTTAAGAATTGTAAAATCCTGAAACAGCACCTAGGTTACAAGCAAAACAGGTCACATGGACAGTTTACTTCACGGCGTAAAGGGACATGTGCATGTAAGACTTGTAAAGCCTGCCCCAATATTTGGTGAAGTTGCATGGTTGTACACCCAGTGACTATGAAGTCAATAGAATTTTCTTTATATGCAGATTATAGTCTGCATGGCTAGATGTAACCTAGGTGATGGTTTTTACATAGGAAAAAAACAATTGTATGTTGAAGGAAAGGGTGCTGGAACATCTGAATGATATACGCAGCAGTAAACTGACTAATGCATTGGCCAAGCATCTATCAGAAACTGGGGAGACCATAGTTTTAAGTTCTTGGTGTTACAGAAGGTCAGTGATAGCCTGAGAGAGATTTATACAATGAAAACTGTGTGTGTTGAATTGAAATGGATCATTGATTTTAAGGCATATGCCTCTGCAGGTCTGAACAGTGCAGTCTCTTTAAAACTTGTCTTTAAAAAGAGAAGTTTGCCTCATTAAGTATGCTTGTTTTTATTGGTTGTGTGAAATATTTAAATGTAAAGGTTTTAGTAACTGTTATTTGTATTAAGGTCTGAGGAAGCAGGCAACTGCGAAAGCTCTTACCTAAATATATCTGTTTTGTGTTTTATTAAATTGTTTATCCTACTCTCGGCATTTTGACGCCTTGTTTTTGTTCAGATGTCATTGAGATACTAGGTTGGATTCAGAGGAATGGAAACCAACATGAATGTATATTTACAAGTCTGTCATTATAATAAGTAAACTCTACTTTTACTATTTGTTTTCTTTTCTGTAATGTCTCCAAATGTTTTGGGTTTCTAATACCATGATGGTGATATGACCCCGTTACTGAGTCAAGGTACCATTAGAGTTAGAGATTAATATTGTTTCAGTCTTCGATGTTTGCCAAAAGTGCTTTTCTCCTCACCTACAGTGTATCCAGAATTGCTGCCTCCTGTAGTTCATATGGGATTACAAGTATTGGTAGCATATTTAAGTACAATTGCTACTACTACTGTAACTGTTTAGTTATCCTTCTTCCACAGTGCTCTTGTTTCTGCTTGCAAATCCTGGAATTTTATGACTTTGCATCTCTAGCTTACGCAAGACACTATGATTGCTGGGTGTAACCACTGCAGGTGGTTAATGCTACTTTTTTTCTTTGACTAATGTTTTTATTTTCTTGTGTCCATTAACTGTGGGTGTTTGGATGATCCTTTGTGAGCCAAGCTTCTTTGTCGGTTTAATTCCTTGTGGTTCATGTTTCTAGTGCTTCTCAGCTACATCTATATTGTAGTGTTGATATGATCCTCAGTGCAGTAGTCTTGCCACATTAGTGTGCTTTTAAATCTCTGTCTCTGTCTCTGTCTCTCTCTCTCTCTCTCTCTCTCTCATATATTAGACTCTTGGTAAAGCAACATGTGCATAGACAACTATCTTGGGACGCCTATATTAGGCTTTCATCTTTTGGTTTAAATTCACTTCTCCTTAACCATTCTTGTCAAATCCTGCTCAACATTTGGTTGCTCTAGGAAGTTTTTTTTTTTTTTTTTTTTTTTTTTTTTATTATATACTTGCCACAAGACTTGTGAGCTCTCCAATTTTCTTTCGTGCGTGTGTGTGTGTGCGCACGTGTTTTTTGGCAGTTTCAGTTGCTTGATTCACATCTCCTCCTGGATTGATTTCCATTCCAAAATGCTACTAAACTAACCAAAGATACCATCTTATACTACTCTTCATGCTGTAAAACTTTCACTTTAACTTTGGGATCTGATTATGTCAGCAAATGTGTAAGTAGCCCACAGTTGCAAACCTATACAGGAAGTCAGTTTTGAGGAGGCTTATACTGACTTTTTTGACAGAGAGATGTATAATCCTATTATGTACTGTTTAGTAGTGTTAATCTTAGCACAGTCTACATTAATTTAAACAGCTTAATGGTTAAAGGCAAGACAAAACTTAACAGTAGTGAAAAAGATTCAACTTGCACTGTCCTTCTTTAGATTTTTTTTTATCCTAGATGTAGTTATTTGCCATTTATTATGGTTCAGTTGCAAAGTGGTTTGCCACTGTTTCATAGTCTGTACAATGTAACTGATTAATGTAGGGTGTATCTTCGATTTCCAAGATGGCTACACACTGATCAACTGATGGTTTCTAATTTCAGCTCTCCCAGTGTGAAACAAAGAAAGGGTGCCAGTGAAACTTTTTAACAAGGACATTGACTGAAAGAAATTTAGAGAACCTGGAAGAAAATCTGCCAGAAAAGGTGAAGAGAAAACACTATCTGGGAAGAATGTTGTAGCTGTTAAGCAAAAAGCAGTTCAAGCTTCAGCTTTGGTACAAGACATGGCTTCCAGCAGTTTAGAAGAAGACAAAAGTCAAATGTACTCTGAGATGTTTAAAATAAATACTCTGAAGGATTATATCAACTCTAATAAAAGGCAGGAAAACAGAAGCATTACCCCAGATAAACATAATACTGCAAAAATCAGAGGTTGAAATGAAGATGAAGCTGGCTGAGTACGAAACTTCTTAAGAAGAGCTGTTTCAAATCAAATGGTAGAAAACAAAGCACCCAAAGAAAACCTGAGATTTTCTGCTGCACCAGAGAAATTGGAAGGAACATACTATATTAATTTTATGCAGGCACAAGTAAGCAGCTGGTCTGGTATTTCATTGCAAGATCTGATAACTGAGTGTATGCTTCAAACCTGGCCATGAGAAAGCAACCAAGATATGTATTAAAGATGCAGTCATTCCAGCTGAAAGAGTTGATGCTAACAAAGTTGTTGCAGAAGTGAAAAGTGTTTTGGCAGAGTGTTTGTGGAAAATGATTATTCATTCTACATCAGACAAATGAGAAGCAAATTTATCTGAGCAGTCGAGGAATTTTTGGGAAAAGGTGTGAGATTCAAGCTGCTTTATCCAGCTGTATTCACAGATGATATTTTTTTTCTGGGAGAATCAGACATTTTTGGATTCGGAAAAGGCTAGGGAGGAAATAAAAATGTTTAGCCAAGAAACAGTGAGCCAGCAAACAGAAGAGGATGCTGCTTCTCATTCTTCTGTCACTAAAACTTGGTGACTTTGCTAGTGAAACATTTTCCAATATTATTCTAAAGGAAAGTGCTTCAGAGATGGGAGGAAAAACACAGTTTACTAGAAAAATCAAGAGTACCTTGGACTTGAACCAGAGTCAAGTGTTTGAGATGAGGAAGAAGACCAACAGTGCTGAAATTGGTGAATTAATGGGAGACTGTAAAGCACTGATCACACTTGTAAAACTTTGCTGTAAAAGAAAGTGACTGAGAGTGACTGGACTTTGTTAAACTTGTGGTTGAACCGTCGAGCATACATCCCGCTTTGTCATTAATCTGTAGAAGGACACTAAAAATGGGAAAATAACTTTAGTCTTTCGTTCTTACTATTATTTTATGGAACACTTCATGATATAAAGTGCACTTTAAATATAGTAAAGCAGTTTTCATTGTCAGGGATATTTTATGTGTTGGGGGGTCTTTTCAGTAACTATTCAACATGTTAAAAATACTTGAATATCTTTTGCATCAGGAGTACAAAGGATTGACAAAAGCAAGTTTATTGTAAATATGCTGTTATCTTGGGCTGCTTGCTTGAGTTGGGGGTGTAAAAGTGCACTGATTATATATAGAATTAAGATATTTTGTATTTTTCAAGTGTGAATGTCTAGATTAATGCTCTTGGCTAAAGCTATGAACAGGTGTTTTTATTAGCAAGTAGGCTTGAAAAATAAGAATGATGAAAGCCCGTGAAAATGCCAAGTTAAATACAGATTGTTTTTCTTTGCAAATGTTCAGTGTGAGTCAAAAAGTCTGCAGCAGAAGACATTTGTAAGTTCTGTTCTGAGCGAAATTGACAGATTCGTTACTGACTACTTGTACATGGAGGCAAGCTGTCTGCAGGTGCAGGCAGTTCATTTTGATAGTTCTAATCATCCTTTGGGGGAAATGCAAAATTTGCATATACAATGGCAAGTGGGTCACCAGTTTAGTGGAAAACAGTTTGAAGTTAAGGGAAAGTGAATAAAAGATAGCGGCCATAATTCTTTAAGCATTTAAAAGAATGGTGTATAACTTAGTTTTATTTAATGATAGTCTGTGCTCTTTTTCTTGGGGCTAAAGGTTAGTTTTCTGAAAGCATACAAGCATTTCCTTACATGTGGGAGGGGAACATAGATAAGAAAAGAGCAGAATGCAATGAATTTAAGTGGGAACACGGGCTCTAGCTTGCACTTTTTCGTGGGTAATCTTAATTTTAGATTGGGTAATGCTGGTGGGTGCAGCTGTCTGTTTGGGGCAGTTATTCCTATATGGCGGGGTTAAACTTCATGTTTTGAAGATCTGTATTGTTTTGCATGTTTGTTCCAAGTTAATAGAGAATGGTAGTGCTGTGAGCATGTATTTTGTTTTTTGATTGAAGGTTGTCATTAAAATAATAAGTCTTGAAGAATGTGACATGGGTTCGAATGGAGATGGGAAGAAACAAGTGTATAAAAGTTCATCCTGCCAGATATTAGGGGCTGATGTAACACAAAAGTTGGAAATACCCATTCAAAAAATGTGTAATAGGCTGGAGCAGTAGCCTTTTTATCATAACTGCTACACTACCCATATGCTGGAACACAAGTGGCCTTACTGTTTTTGATAAAAAGCAAAGGGTATTGAATTATGGTAAGAAATGCAAAGCATAGTACTGCAGCAGACTCCTTTGGAAAGAAACGAGTTTATGAATTTGACAGAAAGCACTTCAAAATGGATATTCAGCAGAATATCCAGGACATAGGAAAAGCGGAGTAATTATACTAACTGCAAGAGGGTCTCCAATAGTGATAGAAGTGGGAAAAATACGATAATGGTAGATTTGTAGTACTAAAGGGCTATTGGCAAGGGAGGAGGATTGAGCTGTCATGTATTTCTGTTCTAGTAACAACTGTTGTCACGGAAGTGAAAAAAAAGTGGGGAGAAATAATCGGCTTTTAGCAGGGAATATTATAGATAGGACTGGAATTTGATTTACAATAGTGAGGATGTATTGAGGACCTGGGCGGCCACGGTGGTGCAGTAATTAGCATTGTCGCCTCACAGCAAGAGGTTCTCTGGTCTGATCCTTGGCTGGGGTGCCTTCTGTGTGGAGTCTGCATATCCTCCCTGTGGTCACGTGGGTTTCCTCCGGGTGCTCCGGTTTCCTCCCACATTCCAAAGACATGCTGCAGGTGGATTGGACACTCTCTAAATTGGCCGTAGGTATGAGTGTGTTTTTTTTGTGTGTGTGTGTGTGTGTGTGTGTGTGTGTGTTTGTGCCTTCTGTGGAAGGTTGGGCACCGGGCTGGCAACTCGACACTGTAAAACTCCACTGCTAATCATGAGCGGACAGGTGATCCGCTGTGGCGACCCCTTACTGGGAAAAGCCGAAAGAAGAAGTGGAAAACATAAAAGATGGTAGCTTTCTGAAGAAATTTATGAAAATAATTGGTAAGGAAGATGTGAATTGTGTAGTAGGAACTAGTAACAGAATTCACATATTCTCCAAGGTACAATAACTGGGCTAGACTATCTAGAAGTCGTATTTCACAGGAATATATGCATTTAATCAAAAGCTTCAACGCACACAAATCCAATAAATTTTTATTGGTGTATGATCTAAAATAAAGATAGTGTAGGGTAGTGAAGTAAAAATGAGACATTGGTGCTTTCCCACCTGTTAAAAAGAGAAATTTTAAGAAGTGGTAGTGGAAATCCTTCAAAGGTTATTAGGGAAAATAGTAGCTTTAACTTTTGAAGATCTTTCCAAGTGGGATAAAATGAAAAAGGAGTTTAAAATCAGGGTAGAAATAAGGCGTCTGTATCGTGTTGTCAAAAGACTAAAATGTTGAACGACAATATGATCGTAAATGCCATACATCTAAACTGTTCTGTGGGGGACTGCACCCCACACCCCCCCACTAATTATATATACCAACTCCGAGATCGCACTACAGTGAGGAAAGGGCAAATTTCCTGATCCTGACTACCACGATCCCACAACAACACTTTTGATGTACGGCATTTACAATATTATTACCGTTTGACATTTTCAAAATTCGATAACGTGAAGTAGACCTGAAATAAGAGCGAGAAATATGGTTAAGAAGAAATAGGCATTACTTAGAGGGGCTGACAGAGGTATTGCAGAGTAAGGGGAATCTCACAGAGCAAGAAGAGGCACAAATGCATAGTGTTAAAGGGAAAATAAGGGGGTATCTGGATAATGTGCATGAGTTTGAATGGATTGCTGTTAAGTAACTACTTTTTGATAACTCCAGAGCACAAAAACCTTTAGCATAATGACTTGAGCATCTGAAAGTAGAAAGGGTTGTCACCAACTTAGGAAGCCTTTAATAATAAAAATAATCCGAGATCTTGTAGATATGTTAGAGATATTTCAAAAATTTTCATAAAGTAAAAAATTTGGAAAATAACAAAGAACACTTATAGAAGACTTAAATCATGCCAAGGTTAGATAGAGGTAGATAAGGCTCAAAGCTAACAGTTAAGATAGGCAGAGACGAGATAAAAATGGTGATGTTTAACCAGCTTCATGAGTCTCCAAGAGCAGATGGTATTCCTTTGCAAATTTGGAAGAAAGTAATAAAACCATCTGAATCTTTAACAGTATTTTAAAAGGAGGGGAAGCGCCAACATATTGGGGGTGGGGTGTGTGGTGGCTGCATTAGCCATAGACTATAAAGACCCATTAAACACAACTTCATAGACCCTTTGCAAATTTAAACTATGATTATAAAGTGTTTGTAGTAGCTAAAAGCATGGCAAAAGTTGCAAAAATCGATAGATATGGATCATTGTGGTTTTGTGGAGGGGTGGCAAACCAAATACTGACAGCATTACTAGAACAATGATAATCCACAGGGAAGCATAATATAAGAAAATATCTCTGTTGTTGATGGGTCTTGATGAGAGAAAACATTTGGCAATGTAAGCTGGTATTTGCATTCTTTGTCACAGTAGTGAGGTTAATTAGGAGGATATATGAAGGATAGGAGGCAGGAATTAAAGGGTGAGGGTTCCTCGCTGAGTTGCTTTTTAGTAGAAAGAGACAAGGGTGTCCTCTTTCCCTTTATTTGCTTTATATTTGGAGCAATTGATGAGGAAAATCAGGGATTCAAAAATGCAAGGATTATAATTTGTATGGTAATCAAGAAAGTTGGCTTTATTGGTAGATGATATTTTGTACCTGAATAAATCGAGAAAAGGGCATCTCAGTGTTGAACATTTGAGGCAGTTTTGAGTCTTTGAGATATAAAATTAATAAAGATAAAAGGCTGTAGCCGTAAATTATATACCTACACAAAAACTGGTTCAACAATACCCATATTTATGAGGACACAATAAAAAAAAAAAATTTATCTGCTTTTACTGTATTTGTGTTTCCTCCTACTTTATTTTGCTTTTGCCTCTTCTTAAAAGTACTCAGTTTTTATTCTGCTGCACTTGTAGTACCCTGATTTAAATTGCAACTGTTATTCTAAATCTTTTGGTTTAAGCACTTGGGTTTCATACCGGTTGTTTTACATTAAGAGGGTTTGTGGTCTGCACTCTTGTGGGAGGAGAGACTGGATTCTGCCCTTCTGAGCTGGGAATTTATGGTCACAGGCTTATTGTGCCTGCTTATTCGAACTGTTTCTTACTGAAATTGGTGTGCCTTGTTGCTGTAGCATAGGACCAAATTCAGGCCTGCTGAATCTAGCTTTGTATAACTTGAGCACTGATCCAGGCCATCTTTTTTGGAGAAGGTTCCCCTGCACCCTAGTAGCGGGAGTGTGCAGTTAGAACTGCTCTGATTGAAGACTGCTGGAACAGGGCTCAGTTGAGTTTTTTTCTGGTTAATTGGGTAACTTGTTAAATCAGATTGTTTTCTATTGTTTTATATGTATAACAAAAAAAAATTGCACTTTATTCATTTGCTTTTACTGTATTTGTGTTTCTTCCTACTTTATTACTAGGGGAATTGACTACTACTCTGAAATGAGATATATAACAATAAGCATATTTTTATGTGCTTTTAACGTGTTTTTTTGATTGTATCTGCTTTATTTTCTGAAAAAAAAAAACAAGTTTTCAGGTTACTGCTGAATTCAGGGCTGTGTTACAAGTCTGTGTTTGCCCATTGATAGAAAGACATTTCTCTGTTCACCTGTGAGAGGGGAGATTTGAGCAGCCTATCTGTCCCTGGAGGAGTGGTTTCAGCCCTGAAAGTAGTAGTTTATTGGCCATTTTTGGCTAATTTCTATCTCTTTCATTTCCCTGCTATAAAAACCGCATTTGCCCGGTTTTGTGCGCTGGGCAACACTAGTTAGCTAGGGTATAACTATTTTCGGCTCCACAAAATATCTTCAATTTTTCCCTTGGAACTAGACAAACTTTCAACTTAACCACTCAAGCCATTAATTTCTCAGCCTGGCACTTGCTCAAAGCTCATAGCAAGCACTTGTAATCCCTAGCACTACAGAAGGACAAGGCTCTCTATTCAACCTTACCAGCCATTCAGTAAAAGTTTACTGTACCTATCCAGGCATGTCCAAAGGGCAGTTTCAGGTGTACTCTCCAGTACAACTGGTGAATCTGGGCATTTTGAGGCAATGTTACAACTGCCTCATGTACACAGACAACCCTCTCCTCCTACCACCAAACACTAATACATGTGAGAGATGCAATTATACAGCCAAACTGGAGGCTAAGCTCTCTCGACCCAAGACTGGATCAGACAGTCAAGAGGAGAAGGGAAATACTGGAATCACACCACCAGTCTCACATAGACCCATTAAACCAGCACCGGCAAAAAACATACGTAAATACACGAAAACATACTCTGCTCTAAATAAAAATCTGCAAAAGCAACAGAGCCCTCCAAAGCAGACATCCAAGCAACCTCCAGCCTCCAACACAAACCATGAAACACATACTTCACAAAACCAGTGTGCCATGCAATCACAGCCCTCAAGGCAAAATAACATACCTAACATACTAGTAATAGGCGACTCTGTAGTCAGGCACACTGACGTCCCACTCACTAGGCTGAATAAGGAGAAAATTACTGTTAGCTGCCTGTCGGGTGCCAGGATCCGTCACATAACACAAGCACTCGGGTCACTCCAGAACAAGTACAAATACGACTCTTTCATTGCCCATGTTGGTGTGAATGACCTGAGCCGTACCTCCATGGACTACATGAAAAGAGACCTGGAAGAGCTCTCTGATCATGTAGCCCAGGCCGGTATGACCCTGACCCTGCATAGCATCCTGCCCTCACCAAGAATGATACCACGGTATAAAGAAAAAATTATCAATTTCAACAATTGGCTAAGTTTCTGGTGTCATTCAAAGGAGATCCAGTGTCTGTCTGCCTGGGATGACATACTTGACAAGCCATGCGGCTTCTCTAGAGATGGCTTGCACCTGTCACCCTTAAGCTTTCAAATACTGGCCAAGGCTCTTGCCACCCCTATGGTGCCTTTTTTAGGCAAGGCTCAAAAGACAAACCCACTGCTGTAAATAGCACAAGTAACAAAAATCTGAGGGTAATACTACTCAATGCCAGAAGTCTAAACCTCAAAATGCACACACTCGACACACTCCGTATGGAGAAAGTCTATATATGTGCAGTAACAGAAACCTGGTTTAAGGCTCCAGAGAGCACCCCAGCACTACCAGGCTACAACTTATACCATACATTTCGGCCACAGAACCCAGACTGAAATACAAAAGGCGGGGAAGTATCCATATTCCATAAAGGATACCCACACATCCAGGTTAGTGGCACAGGATGATGCTTCAGAGATTATCCACGTGCAACTAACAACGGGCAAAACTGCATTTCAAATTGTAGCTTGCTACAGATTACCCACCATGTCCCAGGACCCCCATCCCGCATTTCTGGAAACACTGGGTAACATAAAGTTCCTACCAAACACCCTAATATTGGGCGATTTCAACTACCCAAACATTAACTGGGATAACTATTCAAGTACTAACTCCCTTGCCAAACATTTCCTAGAATTTATAAACTCAAAACGCCCTGGAACAAATGGTCAGCACTCCCACCAGAGGTGACAACATATTGGACCTGATCATCACTAACATGGGCGACCAGTGTTCCACACTGGAGGTCAACCCCTTGCTGGTTAGATCTGACCATAAACAAATCACTTTGGATATCCACATTCCGCCCCCACCCCCGGACAAGGAAACCACCATGAAAAACTTTTCAAAAGCAAACAAGACGGAGGTGGAAAGTTTCAAAGCCCCCATGCTAAAGGATAACGCTGTCCAAGCTGCAAAATCCTTTACTAATGCATTCTACATGCACCTACAAGAATGCATGGATCGTGCTATCCCAAACAAAACCCACTCCTCTAAGAAAAGGAAACCAGTCTGGTGGACCCTTGCCATAAACAAGCTATACAATAGAAGGAGGAAACTAGTACAGAAAAGAGTAAAATCCCAAGAAGGGAAGACATCCCTGATCAGTATCCGCAAGAAACTACGATCCCTCATAAAATTGTACAAGGCGAGCGTTGAAAGAAAACTTGCCAAGGACTCCAAAGATAACCACAAGGCATTCTTTAAGGCATTCTTTAGCTATGTCAAGAATCTAAGTGGCAATGCTCAGATCTGCTCGGAGTTGGTGCAAGATGGCACAAAATACACTGAATTACAAAAACATGGTAGAGCCAGCAAACAGTGGACCATAATCCGTTTATTGAGGGAAGAAGGAAAAAAACATACCGGTTTCGGCCGTTAGGCCTTCCTCAGTGTTTGTAACTGTTACAAAATCCACTATATATAGATATATAGATATATATAGATTATAGGTTCATACTAGGCTATCTGCCCTGGGGCAATTATAAGCCTAGCCCGATTCTGTATGGCTTACGCCACCCCTTGATTTGAGTATACTGTGCCCTTTTTAAGGTTTAGTTTACTGTGCCTCTGTCTAATAGTGACACGGGAGTAATCCCTGCGACAAACCTACGATCCCCCATCCACCTATCGAGATTCTTCTTGAAGAGATTCAATAAGGTGCTCTGCCTCACATGAACTGGAATTCTATTCCAGAGCGAAGGGAGCCTCTGGGTTATGAACTTGTCCCTCCAGCAAGTTCTATTTATTTCTGTGCTGAGGTTCAAGTCCCTCGAGCGTGTGGCTCTAAGGGATTTAGATTTACTGAGGTGGAGCATGTCCATTAATTCTGGATTTGACATAGCTTTGTATGTCAGGCATAGATCGCCTCGAAGTAGGCGGTATGCAACTGAGTAGAGCTGGAGTTTTTTTTAACCAAGCAGCATATGGCATCTGTTTGAGACCCTTGATCCTCTTGGTGAGATACTTTTGGGGTCTTTCTAATTGCTGCAGGTGTCTGGTAAGGTACATCCCAAAAGGGGCATTGTATTCTATGATGGGCCTGATGAGGGATGAATAAAGGGCACGATTACCTCTCTTGATCTAGATGTGAAACCCTTCGTGATGAGGTGGGCTATGTAGAAGGTCTTTCTAACCACTTTGGCAATGTGGTTTTCAAAGGAGAGATTGCTATCAACTTGGGTCCCCAGGTCCCTAATAACTTTCTCTGTACTTAATGGGTTTCCGCCTATGTGATAATTTGTGGGCACATTGTTTTTGCCAAAGGGTATGACTATACATTTTTTGGCATTTAGCTTTAAACCATGGCGCTGGCACCAGTTATCTGTCTCTGTGAGACCTTTTTGAAGGATGTTTGTGTCAGCTGGAGAGTTGATTATGGCGCCCAGTTTGCAGTCATCTGCGAACTTGGTGAGCCATAGTCCTCCCACGTTTGCCTGTACCTCGGAAAAGTATGTACCGAACAAGAGTGGTCCCAGGACAGAACCCTGTGGGACGCCACTTGTGACCGGGTTCAAGTCGGACATGGCTCCAGCAACTCTCACTCTGTGGGTTCTGTCTTTGAGCCAGTTTGCGACCCATCTTGTGACATAGGGGTTTATATTTAAGCTGGATAGCTTATCTATGATGCCCGAGTGGGGTATTGTGTCAAATGCCTTTGCAAGGTCCAGATAGGCTGTGTGGACTACCTTCCCTTCATCTATGGCTTTGGTGACTGTTTCGAAGAAGTCAACCAGGTTCAAAAGGCAGGATCTGTCCTTGACAAAGCCAAACTGGGTAGGATCTAGTGTCTGTAGGTCCCCAATGCGTTTGTTTATGAGTTCCATGATGATCCTCTCCATAGCCTTGCAGACTAAGCTAGTCAGGCTTATGGGGCGATAGTTTCCAGGGTCCGTAGAGGCTCCACTTTTGTGGAGTGGGACCACTGTTGCTGTACGCCATTCTGTGGGCACATATCCTGTAGTGAGGCTGAGATTGTATAGCTGTTTTATTTGAGGGATTAGTTCCTCTTGGAGTTCATGTAGGACGCAACCTGGGACGCCATCTGGTCCCATGGAAGCAGTGTTTTTTGCTTTGGAGAGGGCAGCCTTCACCTGAGCATCAGAGATGTTTGGGAGGCAGCCCTCTGCCGGGATAGATGCTTGCTCTTTTGAGGGGGAGGTGGTGGAGAAGTTTGCACTAAACCTGTCTGCCAGGATATTGGCGATGTCTGTGGGTTCAGTGTATTTTTTGTCGTTTAGAATAAACTCAGAAAAAGTCTCGGAGTTGCATCTCAGTTTTCTAACATAACTGAAAAAAGCCTTGTGATCGTCTTTGGTGTCCTGTGCAATTTTTCTCTTGAAGCTGGCCTTGGAGGATTTTATGAGGGATCGTAATTTTTTGCTAGTACTGATCAGAGATGCCTTCCCTATTAGGGATTTTGCTCCATCATGTAGTAGCTTCCTCCTTCTGTTGTACAGTTTATTTATGGCAGGGGTCCACCAGACTGGACGCCTGCCTTTGGATGATTGGGTCTTGGTTTTGTTTGGGATAGCATGATCCATGCATTCCTGGAGATGTCCGTAGAATGCGTTTATATAGGATTCTGCAGTTTGGGCCGTAGTTTCCACTGGCCCTGGGGCCTTGAAGGTTTCCACTTCGGATTTGAGTGAGAAGTTCGCTTTTGAGAAGTTTTTCACTGTGGTTTTCTGGGCTGGGGGTGGGGTCGGGATGTGGACATCCAGTGAAATTAATTTATGGTCTGATCTTGCCAATGAGGGATATACTTCTGGTGTGGAGCATGGAGTCCCCATGTTGGTAATGATCAGGTCTAGTATGTTGTCCCCTCTTGTGGGAGTGGTGACTAGTTGTTCCATAGCATTTGAGTTTATAATTTCCAGGAACCTTTGGGCTAAGGTGCTGGGGCTTGAGTAGTGCTCCCAGTCAATGTTTGGGTAGTTGAAGTCGCCCAATATAATGGTGTTCGGAGAGATCTTCATGTTCTCCAATGTTTTCAGGAAAGCCGAGTGGGATTCCTGACTTTGAGAGGGTGGTCTGTAGGATGTTATAAACTGAAAAGCAGTCTTGCCCACTGTTAGTTGCACATGGATGGTCTCCGATACTTCGTGCAATGCCACGAACCTGGAGGTGTGGATATCCTTGATAAATATGGAAACTCCCCCTCCTTTTGTGGTTCGGTCCAGGTTTTGGGGCCGAAAAGCATGATATGAGGTATAACCTGGTAGTGCTGGGGTGCTCTCTGGAGCCTTGAACCAGGTTTCTGTCACTGCACAGATATCGTTGTTCTCCATACTGAGGAGAGCTTAGAGTGCGTGCATCTTGAGGTTAAGAATTCTGGCGTTTAGCAGCATTACCCTTAGTTTCTTGTTCCTTGTGCTGTCTATGGGGGTGGGTTTGACTTTTGAGCCTTGCCTAAAAAAGGCACTATGGGGCTGGCAAGAGCCTTTGCCAATATCCAAAAACCCAGTGGTGACAGGTGCAAGCCGTCCCTAGCGAAGCAACGTGGATTGTCGAGCATGTCATCCCAGGCTGACACTGGGGAATCCCCTTTGAATGACACCAAAATTTTAGCCAGTTGTTAAAATCGATCATTTTGTCTTTGTACTGTGGCATCGTTCTAGGTGAGGGTAAGATGCTGCTCAATGTCAGGGTCATACCAGCCTGGGCTACATGATCAGAGAGCTCCTCTATGTCTCTTTTCATGTAGTCCAGGGAGGTACGTCTCAGGTCATTCACACTAGCATGTACAATGACTGAGTCATATTTGTATTTGCTTTGGAGTGACCTGAGTGCTTGCGTTATGTGGCGGATCCTAGCACCCGAGATATAGATATAGATATATATATATATAGAGATATATAGATATATGTATATATAGATATAGATATATATAGACATATAGATATATATAGTGGTCCAGCGCCACCTGCAGTCCAAAAGCAGAATTGCATACATTTAAACATTCATTTTTATATATATTCATTTAAACCAGGCGAAAAAAGTGCACCTAATTTAATAATCCATTTCTTTTCCATTTTGTTTAATATTGCATGCCAACCAGATTTATTACCTGTATTCCGTTGTATAATGTCAATCACAGTAAATCTGAACTTGGCATTTGGGTGTTTAATTGTATGTTTGTACAGTGCATTCGTAGGTTTACAAGTCCTAATGTCACTAAGATGTTCCTATATCCTAAATGTGACACGACGGGAAGTTTGTCCTACATAAAACGCTGAACAATTGCATGATGCCAAATAAATCACCCAGTCTGACAATTTGCAAAGAATCCAATAGAAAAAACTTCACCAGTGTTCCTACTAGTAAATTCCTTTGTTTTGCTCATATTATTGCAATGTGTGCAGTGGCCACATGGGAAGCATCCTAATAGGAGGGCCCCCTTGTAAGGTTATTTGTTTAGATAAGTTCTCATTCTTGTTGATATGTTTATAGTGGTTGAAAAAGAAACCCATGTTCCGACCCCGTCTATATGAGAAGTGACATATGTCATCCTATATTGCCCTAAGTTTATTATCTGCTAACCATATATTCCAATGTCTCCGCACACAGTTGATAAGAGTGTCTGTATTTCTCCCATATGTAGTAACCAATCTAATTTGTGAGTTTGATTTCTGTTTATGCTCCTTGTATTGTAGTAGATTCTCCCGGTTTGTGTTAGTAGCATACCGTCTGACTTGAACAATATCACCTTTTTTATATCCCCGATTAAAAAAACCTTGTGGATAAATCTGACTCCTAGGTGGTAAATGTGCTTTCCTCTGAACAAATCCTCCTCAGGCGAAGAAGTTGTGATTTTGGAATGTTTCTGCAAATATGGGGGGGATGAAAGCTGGAGGCATGGAGTAAGGAGTTGTATTGGGGATATTTACGTTAAATTTCTGTTGTTAATGTATGATCTATATTTCTTGTTTACTAAGACATCCAAAAAGGTAATCTGATTAGTGTCATAAGTTATCGTAAATTCAATACCCCATTTGTTTTCATTCAAATAAGTCACAAACTCCTTAAGATATACGGTGTCAGATCTCCATACCATCCAGCAATCATCCAAATATCTCCTCCATATATCAATTTCACCAATGTAGATGTTGTGAGCTCTGTCATAAATAATTTGGTCTTCAATGTAGGCCATAAAAAGGTCTGCATATATAGGAGCAAATGAGGCCCCCATGGCCGTGCCTTTGGTTTGTAAATAACATTCATTGCCATAGAATATCACATTTTTGGTTAACACATGTTCCGCCATGCATAGTAACAGTGTATTGAAACCTGGGGGGTATAATTCTGACTTTGTTAACCAATATTCCAAAGCATCTAGGCCAGCCCAATGGGGGATGTTGGTATATAATGCAGAAACATCCAAAGTACACAAATACCACCCTTCCTCAAGCTGCATATCTGTTGTTATCTGGAGAAATTCGGTCGTATCGTGTATTATTGCTCTTAACACATTAGAGCAAGGGCTTGAGATGTAATGTGAGAAATTGAGATAATGGTTCAGTGATAGAGCCTCTGCCTGAGACTATCGGTCGACCAGGTGGGTGGTTTGGGTCCTTATGGATCTTAGGGAGGAAGTAAATGTATTGATTACAGGGATCTGTAACTGTAAGATGATGTTGAATATCTTGTGTTATAATGCCTTCCTCCCTAGCTAGTTGTAAGAATTCATCTATTTTCTTTTTGAATCCATCTATTTTCTTTTTGAATCCTAGTGTAGGGTCAATCACCATATGTGTATAGTATCTACTATCTGATAATTGCCGCATCGCTTCAGAATTATATGCTGACCAATCCTGTACTACAATGGCACCCCCCTTGTCTCTGTTAGTATTACTAGTTTCTTGTTGTTAGCCATTTCCACAATAGTGTCCATCTCCTTCCTGGACATATTATTCTGTTTGATGTGGGAATCCTTGAAAATGAAGTGTAAATCTTTGAGAGTGGAGTTCTAGAACATGGATACAATCGGATGCATGGGTGGCATAAATGTTGATTTATGATATCTGAATCTGGCATCATTATCTAAATTGCCTTCTGTCTGAAAAAAACAGTTTCAGGTTAAGTAATCTGCAAACCTCAAAGATATATCATTTAGCAAATGAATCTTCAGACATAAAGAAACCAGGAATAAAATTAAGTCCTTTATTAAGAATTTGAATTTGTGTTGTGGACAGTGTTGTAGATGAAATGTTTAACACATTATTTATTTCTGAACAATTAGTTTCAATAGGTCTACCATGCTTTCCACCCCTGTGTTTCCTCCCACCCCGTTTGTACCTTTGGCGAAAGGGCTCATAGAGTTTTTCCTTTTAGAAGCTGGCGAGTCGGCAGAATGTTGTATACTGGACTCTAAAGTGGTGGAGGAATCCTCCCCTGATTCATCACAACTTGACTTATTTGATTTTTTTTCAGGATAGATCTGGGTCTCTTCTTTTTATTGACCTTCCTATGGGAAGGCTCAAACCTAACTTGTTTGTTACTTGAAAAGGGGTGCCCCCCTTCATAATCACTTAAGTCACGGTGAAATTTACCCATTTTTTTATCTTTCAGTGTCTGTTCAGAGCTGAGAAGGTCCCGTCCCAATTTCTGAAGGTTATTAGAATAGCCCTCCTGACCTTCAAATTTACTGATATCATTACACATATCAGTGATTTCTAATATTTGTTTGTCTATGGTTATCTCATGATATGCCGCCAAAATTTTAACAAATTCCATTGCTGATTTGTGTTGAGCTTCTGCCCATTGTTCCAATAAAATGGAATTTGCTTCAGAGACCAGCAGTTGTATCTTTACCCTCAGTCCCCTAGGTGATGTATCTTTGGCCAAGTAGGCTTTGAAAAGTTTAGCATGCCACACGTTCGCCCTTAATGCCCTCATACTTTTATTCAGTTTATGAAAGGAAGTTTCACAACTGTTAATTGTTGCAGAAGCTTCCTTATTAATATCTTGCCCCAAATTAGTAAGTCCAAATGCTGCTAAATCATTCCTATCATCTGAGAGGCCCCTCAGTAATTCTATAAGATCCATAATAAAAATATCAATCCTGTTACAACATACAATAGGTCACAAATAGATAATGGAGTCTGGATTATCTAAACAGTGCCAGGTCCCCACCAAAAATCTAATGAGAAAAAGTATCTTTAAGTGTGAGGACTACACAGGCCCCTGTTAGACTAATATATATACGAAACCTGACACATAAAATGTTTGAAGCATAGACCAACTGGATGTAAACAATGATAGCTACTATATTAAATGAGTCTGGATCGACCCCTATTCCAAGTGCTATGTTTACACCCTGGTCATAAATATCAACTATGAATCAAGGAACACTAACAGTCCCTGTATAAATGTACAGTACTGAGTTCCAATAAAAATAAACATATATGTGACCATTAAATGTTTGATAATTTGTTATATTATGCCAAAAAACTGAGGGGACCTCACCTGAAGGTAAAGTTTTGAATGAATTTGGAAATACTAGAAAAAGGGAGAAGAAATTATTGGGCAACTGTTACAACTAAGTTACCAATTATAAAACCTGCAATGACCAGAACAGGACCTTCACTTTCAAAAGAGGTTGTTGCATCTTTCGGCTTTTCCCGGTTAGGGGTCGCCACAGCGGAACTCCGGTCCGCTAATGATTGGTAGTTGATTTTTACGTGCCGAGTTACCAGCCCTGATGCACAACCTTCAACGAAGGTACGCCCATTCACGCATGTCTCCACGCAGAAGACGCTCTAGCTGACAATCGAACCGGACAGCGTCTTACTGTGAGGCAACAACGCTACCGCAGCACCACCACCGCGGGTTACTTTCAAAAGAGGTTAATATGCTAAATATCTCTAAGAATTTAGGGCCCTCAGGCCAGCAATGAAATTTCTTATATCCATTGTAAACTGCATCTATTATATGGGTAAACCTGAGAAAATTCTTTAGATATCCCGACCAGCAAGTTCCCGTTTCATTAGTACATCATAAATGAAATTATTAATTGCCAAGATAAAAATACAGTACTGTATTAAGATGCCTGTATATATTAATGTTGAAGCTAATATGCTTGTATCCAGGACTCGTATAGTGGGGGTACCTGAAGAAACAAACATAGACTGAAGTTTTTAATGTTTGAGATAAATGTCTTCCTTAAAATATCTGGTCCAATAGTCCTAAGAGGTAAAGCTATATATTTTTTAAGACTGTTATGGACCAAAAGGTATCTGATCCAAAAGATGCTGAATATTAAAGTTGCATTATCTGTTAACAAACTGCATTAAATCCTTCAATCTCATTCAACCATAATATATCACATCTGATGTACAACTATAGTATAACCACTGTAAGTCAAATTTAACAATTCTGATGTGACACGAAACTTTCAAGAAAAACAAAACTTATATTAAAGCCCTTACAACTCGCCTATGTAATGGAAGAGTCCAAAAGCCAAGAGTTATCACATTAAAACCGAGTGGGTGTCATAAAACCAAGAAACATCCCCACCAGTATCTATCGTTTAGGTGCCCACGTTCAAACAGTTTGGAATAGTTACTATAAATCAAATATCAAACATTCAAACTCTGATGTTACATAGAACCTTCAGAAAAAGCTAAAGATTAAGTGAAAAAACATCATTCTCACATATATATGTAATATTTTTACCCAAAACCATATAAATCTGAAGGTCCAAAATTATTTCAGTAAAACAAAGCAGGTGTCATCCGCTTACAATGTCAAGACCTTCCGTTTGTATGCCAGCATTAATACAGACCCTATAATTCACATCGAGCACTGATGAGAAAGTTTTTACATTTGTTTAACCTTAATAGTCCAAGATTCTTCAGCATACCAAGTGAATATTATAAAAAAGCATCCGTTTTATTAGCACGACATTCCATTTATGTCCCTATGTTGAAAAAGTTCCAATAGTTTCTATCAAGCACTGAACTAGTATTGGAAAAATATTTATGAGGCTTATATGGCCATGAAAGTGTACAGTTGTTCCAGCAAAAATAAAGCGGGTGTATATAATCCAAGAAAACATCCGCTTTCAGTAGCAAGATCTTCCCATCCGTATATTCATGTTAAACCATCCCAATTGCTCACACTGTTGTTAAACACTGGAAAAATATATTTGTAGGACTAGTATGCCACAAGATAAACACCATCAAACTTGTTTGCATAAATGAACATTTATCAAATGACAAGTCTGAGACGCGCAGAAAAAAGGCCCAAGCCTTAAATGGAAAACAGTACCTGTAGCAATGTCAATATTTTAGATGCGTTCGTGGGTGGTATCCCAAATCGTAGTTTATGTCCTGCAATTGACACAATTGAACCAAAATCCATCCTTCCTTGGATCAGTTATCCTGTAAATAACAGAATTCCACCAACCAACAGCAAAGGAGTAAATCCAAGATGAGTACAGACCTCTGCACGTACGGCTACTGCACGGCTCAAAAGCATCAAAGAATTACAAAAACATGGTAGAGCCAGCAAACAGTGGACCAAAATCCGTTTGAGGGAAGAAGGAAAAAAAACATATCGGTTTCAGCCGTTAGACCTTCCGCAGTGTTTGTAACCGTTCCAAAATCCATTTTATATTCCTGGAATTCATAAACTCAAATGCCATGGAACAACTAGTCACCATCCCCACAAGAGGAGATAACATACTTGATCTCATCATCACGAACATGGGAGCACAATGTTCAACACCGGAGGTGTACCCCTCACTGGTGAGATCAGACCACAAACTAATCTCGCTGGAGGTCCTCATCCCACCCCCACCTGAAATAAAAAAGACCACAGTAAAGAACTTCTCAAAAGCCGACTTCACACTTCTAAAGACTAGTGTGGTCTCCTTTAAGGCCCCGAGCCATGGAAAACAGTACTCAAGCCGCTGAATCACTTACAAATGCCTTCTACCAGCACCTGCAGGACTGCATGGATAAGGCAATCCCAAGCAAAACAAAGACTCTTTGTACCAAAGGCAAGCATCCAGTCTGGTGGACCCCAGCCATAAACAAACTCTACAACAAAAGGAGGAAGCTACTACAAGATAGAGCAAAATCCTTAAAAGGTAAGACACCCTTGATCACTATAAGTAAAAACTAAGAGCTCTCATAAAATCATCCAAAGCAAATTTCGAGAGAAAAATAGCTAAAGACTCAAAAGACAATCATAAGGCCTTCTTTAGCTATGTTAGAAACCTGGGAGGAAACTCCCAGATATGCTCAGAGCTAGTTCAAAATGATGTGAAGATTACTGATCCTACAGACATTGCCAACATACTGGCTGACAGGTTCAGTGCAAACTTCTCCCTCCCCCAAAAGGAGAGATATCTATACCAAACGATTGCAGCCCCCAAACATCTCCAGCGCCCAAGTGAGAACTGCTCTCTCCAAAGCAAAAACACAGCATCCATGGGACCTGATGGTGTCCCCGGCTGTGTGCTCCATGAACTCAATGAGGAATTAAACCCACAGCTAGGACAGCTGTTTAATCAAAGTCTTACCTCTGGATACGCACTCCAGGAGTGGCGCACTGCAACTGTGGTACCACTTCACAAAGGCGGTGCCTCCACCGACCCTGGAAATTACCGCCCATTAGCTTGACAAGCCTTATCTGCAAAGCCATGGAGAGGATCATAATGGACCTCATAAATAAAGACATAGGAATTTGCAGACTTTGGATCCAACCCAGTTTGGCTTTGTCAAAGGCAGATCATGCCTTTTAAACTTGGTTGACTTTTTCAAACAGTCACCAAAGCCATTGATGAGGGAAAGGCAGTCCATACAGCCTACCTCGATCTGGCTAAGGCCTTCGATACAATACCCCATTCGGGTATCATTGAAAAACTCATCAGCTTAAATGTCAACCCATACATCACAAGATGGGTTGCAAACTGGCTGAGTGACAGAACCCACAGGGTCAGAGCTGCTGGCGCCATGTCAGACTCAAAGCCTGTCACAAGTGGTGTCCCACAGGGCTCAGTCCTGGGCCCACTCTTGTTTGGCATCTACTTTTCCGAAGTACAAGCAAACACAGGAGGGTTATGGCTGACAAAGTTTGCAGATGACTGCAAACTGGGCGCCATAGTAGAAAACACATCTGACACAGATATCCTTCAGAAGGGTCTCACAGAAACGGATAACTGGTGCCAGAGCCACGGCCTAAAGTTAAATGCCAAAATGCATAGTCATACCCTTCGGGAAAAACAAGGTTACCCCTAGCTACCAAATAGGTGGCAATCCACTGAGCACAGAAGAAGTTATCAGGACCTGGGGACCCAGGTTGATAGTAGTCTGTCATTCGACACCCATGTAGCTAAAGTAGTTAGGAAGACCTTCTACATTGCCCACCTTATCATGAAGGGATTCTCATCTAGATCAAGGGAGGTCATAGTCTCCCTTTACTCATCACTCATCAGACTAATGATTGAGTACAATGCCCCATTCGAATGTATCTGACCAGACACTTGCAGCAGCTGGAGAGGCCACAAAAGTTCCTCACCAAAAGGATAAAGGGTCTCAAAATCTGTCCTATGCTGCCCGACTGAAAGAACTCCAGCTCTATTCAGTCGCCACGCTTCTCAGAGGTGACCTTTGCCTAACATACAAGGCCATGTCAAACCCAGATTTGATGAATATGCTTCACCTCAAAAATCTAGATCCATCAGAGCCACAAGGGCGGGAGACTTAAACCTTGACACGGCTATTAATAGGACGTGCTGGAGGGATAGATTCATCACCCAAAGACTCCCTATGCTGTGGAACAAAATCCCGGTACATGTGAGGCAGAGCACCTCGCTGGCCTTGTTCAAGAGAAATCTTGACCAATGGATGGGAGATCGCAGATATACCCCAGGGATTACCTCAGTGTCACTGCTCGACAGAGGCACAGAAAAATAATGGGTATAGTTCCCCATACTAAAGGGGTGGCCTAAGCCACAAAACGATGGGCTAGGCTTGTAAATGCCCTCGGGCAGATAGCCTAGTATGAACCTATGAACCTATATATATAGAGAGAGAGAGAGAGGTCCAGCGCCACCTGCAGTCCAAAAGCAGAATTGCGGTCCAGCGCCACCTGCAGTCCAAAAGCAGAATTGCATACATTTAAACATTCATTTTTATATATATTCATTTAAACCAGGGGAAAAAAGTGCACCTAATTTAATAATCCATTTCTTTTCCATTTTGTTTAATATTGCATGCCAACCAGATTTATTACCTGTATTCCATTGTATAATGTCAATCACAGTAAATCTGAACTTAGCATTTGGGTGTTTAATTGTATGTTTGTACAGTGCATTTGTAGGTTTACAAGTCCTAATGTCACTAAGATACTGAACCAACAGATATTGCCAACATCCTGGCAGACAGGTTCAGTGCAAGCATCACACCCAAAACGGCCCATAACCATACCAGAAGAATGTAGAGCCCCTGAAACACAGACACTCGGGTTAAAATAGCCCTCTCCAAAGCCAAAAACACAGCATCAGTGGGACCGGACGGTATCCCAGCCTGCGTCCTACATGAGCTCAAAGACTAACCCCTCACCTAAACACACTGTTCAAACTCAGCCTTTCCACAGGCTACGTACCCATAGACTGTTACACAGCAACGGTTATTCCGCTTCACAAAGGTGGAGCCACAACAGACGGGAACTATCGCCCTGTAAGCCTGACTAGCTTGGTCTGCAAGGCTATGGAGCGCATCATCATGGAACTCCTTAACAGACACCTTGGGAACCTCCAAACACTGGACCCTACCCATTTCAGCTTTAAGAGCAGATCATGCCTCCTAAACGTGGTGGACGACTTTGAGACAGTTACCAAGGCTATAGACGAGGGAAAGGTGGCACACACAGCCTGCCTAGACCTCGCAAAGGCCTTTGACACCATTCCCCATTCTGGTATTATAGACACTCACCAGCCTGAACATAAACCCCCCATGTCACAAGATGGGTTGCCAATTGGCTCACTGACTGAACCCACATGGTGAGATTTGCGGGAGCTAGGTCTGACTGTAAACCTGTTACAAGTGGCATTCTCCAGGGCTCAGTCCTAGGACCCCTCCTCCTGTTCGGCATATACTTCTCAGAGGTTACAGACAAGCACAGGAGGACTATGACTGACCAAGTTCGCAGACGACTGCAAACTAGGGGATATAATTGACTCACTAGCTGACACAGACATCCTCCAAAAGGGTCTCACTGAGACTGATACCTGGTGTCAAAATCATGGCCTCAAGCTAAATGCCAAAAGGTGCATAGTTATTCCATTTGGAAATAACAAAGTACCCACAAACTACCACATAGGTGGTAGTCCCCTAAATACGGAAAGCGTAATAAGGGATCTGAGGACCCAAGTAGACAGTAATCTCTCCTTTGGTAATCACATTGCCAAAGTGTTTAAAAAAATCCTTCTATGTGGCCCACCTAATCACAAAAGGGTTTGCATCCAGATCAAAAGAGGTCATTGTGCCCCTCTACTCATCACTCATCAGACCCAACCTAGTGAAAGCAATATAAAACAACTTGAATAGTAACAATAAATAAACGTAGAAAATCTCAAGCATGTTTTTCATCACAGTAAAGCTGTAACTTCCTCAGATAATACATTCTTAAATCCTTCTCTATTTATACAGATACAATTCCCGCTTAATTCATTCTAACCTGTTGGGCTTAAGAGGACAATTCAAGTGTCATTCCCAATTATGTCATTAAAAACTTCCATTAATTCATAAGCTTAAGTTTAATACACTTTTTGTAAGATGTGTTTGAACAACAAAATACTTTATAGTTACCATTAAAAACTTGGTTCCAATAAAAAGGTTTTTAAAAAACATAGATTAAAAACGTAGTTTAAAAACATGAAATGTATATTCATTTATATTGCTTTCACTAATTTGGTTTACTACCTATGCGTTGGTTTAAAAGCAGAACAGAACGCTTCATTTCCTTGGATGTTTTTTTATTTGGTTTAAGTGTTACTTATTTTACCTGCTAAAAAACTTAAAATTGAACTGCATTTATCACACTCAAGTGCAACAGCCTTTTCTGTGCATTTTATACTGTTTTAAGTGCTTTTTCTGCTTAAATTAAAAAAAAAAATACTATCTGTGCTGCTTGTTTCCTGCCCATTCCTATACTAGAATAGTCTGGATCCCAGATCTGCTGGTTCAAAACTTTAGTTTGTGTTTGAGTGGTCCATACCTTGATGTTCTTCGTGTTTCACTGTTGCAGTCATTACATTTGGGTAATCTGCTGGCAGGTTGCTGAATTCCAAAGTCTTGGGTCCTGCGTCGGTTGCTGTCTCCTCTTCCATGATTTCAGGTCATCAGGGGTATAAAACATGCAGCCGACGCCATTTTCTTTAGTCTTTCTTGCCGCGCGGTGCCCGAAGCAGAAACATTTCGCAAGTGCTGGTCGGCCAACTACTGAAATATTCGAGGTTGAGTTTCAGAACCGAAGTCTTCACTAAAGCTAAGTACCCCATTGGGGAAACTTTTTTTCTTGGTTTTTACCGATGTCAGAAAAAGTTAATTATTGTATTACTTGTGGAAAGCAAATACCTCATAAGGATTTCCATCTATACTGTATTCCTTGCCTAGGCCCTGATCACAACGTGCCTGGCTGTCGGTTATGTGCTAGATTTAACCAACGCACTATTAAGCGTCTGTATATTTTTGCATCAAAGTATTTTGGAAACAGATTTAACTACCCAGAAATGTCGTCTGATTAGAGTACATGAAAAATGCAAAGAAAAGGGCAGAGAAAGACAGTCGAGATCCAATCCGACTAAGCTTCTCCTAAGCTAGTCGCCAGTTCGCCGGTACTCAGTGAGGCACTTTCGCAGCCCCTCATACCCGCTACCTTCAAGTCGCAGGCCTCTACTGACACCCATGTGAGCATGCTGAGCAGGCACCGGCTTCTGAGGGTGTATTCAGACCTCAACATTTGTATATCAAACCGACGAAAGCTGCAAAACCAAAGACAAAAGCAACTTCTAAAACTAAAAAAACGACGTATGAGCCACATGCACAGGCCTCTATGCCTAAAAAACAGATGATCAAAATGGCTGAAGACCTTATTACCTTGATCAGGGGTACCTATCCCCCTCCTAAGAGGCCTAGGCAAGACACTGATTATGAATCTTCAGATCAGGTCTCTATTTCTTCAGATTCCTCTTCTGATCAGGAATTATCTATACCTCCGTATGAGGATTCTGATGCTGAGAAGTCTATTCCATCTGTATCTCCTCCTGAGGATTATTCATTTGGAGAAACCTTGCATACTTTGAGGGAGCATTTTCACTGGGAGAGTCAAGACTTCTCAGAATCAAAAGAGAGGCTCAGGGATTTCCTTCTTCCTCAGCACAGGCCTTTAGCCATTGCCCCTGTTTTAGACATTGTGGATGATGTGTTTTCGGAGTCAAGCTTGACCCCTAACTCCTTACCTCCGGCTCCCAGTAAGCCTGACAGATGCTACAGGGTCCCTGACTCACATAAATTTTTATTTAGAAACCCTGCTGCTGATCCTGAAACTATTTCACAGGGTCTAAAGGGAGTTAAGGCCACAACAGCAAAAAAATCCTACCCCCTCTACAGAGATTCAAGGGCAATGGACAGATGGGGAAAAAAGGTTTATACATCTGCAACCTTGGCAGTCAGGGCCTTAAACTGTCAATATCATATGCTTAAGTACCAACTACATGTGATGGGATTGCTGAAACAGAAAATGGTATTGATTTCAGAATGTGCAGAAAATACAGAATTGCAGGAATTAGTGCATGCAGCTGAACAAGTTGGAAAGCATACTTTGCAATGTGGTTTTGATTCCTTAGAGGTCTCCTGCAGGGCCGCAGTTACTGGATCTGTGATTAGGAGGCATGCCTGGTTAAAGGAACACAATTTACCGGATCATGTTAAAGCTAAATTACTAGATGCACCTTTACAGCACGATTCTCTGTTTGGTATTAAGGCAGAAGAGGTTTTAAAGAAAATGGAAGATAAAGCTAAGTCTATGCAAACTGTTAAAGACTTCTTGCAACTGCAGCCACCAAGAATCAGTAGACACTGGCCTACAAAAAACTGGTCCTTTAATGTGTCAGACAGAGCTCAAAGGGGCAAATCCAGACACCCTAAGTGTTCCAGATACCAGGCGCAAGACTCATACAGGTCAAAGCAATGGGGCACTTCCACCTCCAAATCTGGAGGAGATAAAGCGCAAACCTACAGAAAGCAATCCCAATGACTTCCCTCTGCCTGCACCAAGCACTTATCTTTTGTCAGCACCCATAGGGGGAAAACTAGCACTTTTTGCTCAAAATTGGCAGTTAATAACCCAGGACAAGTGGGTACTAAACAGTGTCACAGGTATACAGGTTTCATTTCCACAGTCTACCAATGGCAAATGGTTGGCCAGATCTGCCAAAGAATCAATGGGCAGAGGCACAGAAACAGGTTATGTCCCTCATGGGTATGAGGGCCATTCAGACAGTACCAGAACAGGAAAAAGGACAAGGTTTTTACTCAAGACTGATGTTCTTCGTTCCCCATTGCTGCAGTCCTTACTATTGGGTATAGTCCGCATCCAGTCGGCCCGAATACCAGAGTATAAGGCTGACGTCGGTCAGGGCGCATTAGACTGACGTCAGTACGTCAGGGTACTAATGCGCATGACCGACGTCATATCCTCAGTCTTTTTTGCCGCGTGGTCCGATGCAGAAGCAGTTTTTGCGAGTGCAGGTTGGCGTTCTGAAATATTTCCGAAACCGGAGTTTCAGACCGAAACAGAGTTGGCTAAGTACCCCGTTGGGGAACATTTTGGTTTTTTCTTGCCTCAGTATTTAACCGGATGTCAGAAAAAGTGAATAACTGTATTTCTTGTGGGAAACAGATACCTCATAGGGATTACCATACCTTGTGTATACCTTGTTTAGGGCCTGAGCACGACGTTGTTGGTTGCCGCTCTTGTGCTAGGTTTAACAAACGCACTATTAAGAGAAGGTTAGACTGTGCCAGGTTAGTGTTTGGGAAGTGTTGCAATTATAAAATGCCGTCGGATGCTCCGACGCCCGCTTCGTCCAAGAAGCGCAAGGACAAAACAGCGAAGCCTAGGGTTGATGAACCGGCAGTCCCGGACGTCGGTTCTTTAGAAGGCTCAGTGGAGCCAGAGGTTTTGCCAGGAGTTTCCATGGAGTCTCAGGCAGACACTTTACTGTTACAGGATGTGCCTTCTCAGGAGGTAGGCCAGGCTGAGGGGGCTTCTCAGGTAACTGTTCTTCCCTCTCTTCCCAAGGTAGTTAGAGCCTCTCCTTCTGTTGCCAAAACTTCTTTGAGAGGTAGGCCTAGTTCAGCTTCAGTGGGGGCTTCTCCTAGCATTTCGGGTTCTGTACCTAAGAAACATATGCTTAAAATGGCAGAAGATTTGATTACTATGATTAGAGGTTCTATGCCCCTGCCTGATAAGAGGCCTAGGGTGGAGCCGGAGTTTGATAGTTTTGAACAGTGTTCAGAGGCTTCAGAGTCTTCTGCGGAAGACTTGCAGGAGTATCCTACTTATTCTGATTCTGATGTGGATGATTCCACTCCTACAGCTTCTCCTCCTGAGGATTTCTCATTTTCAGAGACTCTGCATTCCATGAGGGAGCACTTTAAATGGGAAGGCCAGGATTACTCTGATTCCAGGAAAAGGCTTAGGGAATTCTTGTTTTTACCTCAGCATAGGCCCTTAGCTATTCCTCCTGTGTTGAATGTGGTGGAAGATGTTTTGCAGAGGCTTCCTGAACCCTGACTCTTTGCCTCCTGCTCCTGTTAAGCCTGATAGGTATTATAGGGTGCCCGAAGCTCATAAGTATTTGTTTAAGAGTCCTAGGGCGGACCCAGAAACTATTTCTCAAGGGCCTAAAGGTGTTAAGGCTTCTGTGATTAAAAATCCTGTTCCCACTGATAAAGAGGCAAGGGCTTTGGATAGGTGGGGAAAGAAAGTGTATACTTCTTCCACTCTAGCCATGAGAGCATTGAATTGTCAGTTTCACATGCTAAAATATCAGAATTATCTCCTTTCACAATTAAAATCTAAAGTGGATGCTTTGGCGGAAGGTATTGAGTGTAAAGAGTTGCTGGATTTGGTTCATGTGTCTGAACAAGTGGGTAAGCATTCTTTGCAATGTGGTTTTGATGCTGTACAGGCCTCCTCAAGGGTGGCTGCTACTAGTTCTGTTCTTCGCAGACATGCCTGGTTGAAGGATCAGAATTTAGCTGAGCATGTTAAGACAAGGATTTTGGATGCTCCTTTACAGTCTGATGTGTTGTTTGGATCGCCTGTGGAAGCAGTTTTAAAGAAAATGGAGGACAAAGCTAAGTCTATGCAAACTGTTAAAGATTTTTTGCAGGTGCAGCCACCGAAGTTTAGTAGGAATTGGCCTGCTAAGGGGTGGACATATCCTGCTTATGATTCCCAGTCTAGGGGTAGGTCTAGACGTGGTAGGGGCAGGGCTCAAGGTTCTTTTAGGCCTAGAACAGGAGTTCACCTGCTCAGACTTCTGGTGAGGGCTGGGGTCAGTCCTTTCGTAAACAGACCCAATGACCTGTCTTTACAGCTGCCAGTAGATTCTCGTCTGGCAGCTCCTTTGGGAGGAAGACTGTCTCTTTTCAAAGAAAATTGGGATTTAATTACTCAAGACAAATGGGTGTTGGATATCATTCACCACGGTTACAGATTTTATTTCCATACAATGCCCCCTTTCAAAGGCATGCCAGACGTTCCTCCTCCACAAAGAAAAGAGGCTCACAAGCAAGTTTCTCAGTTACTCCAGATGGGGCCATTCAGCCAGTCCCTGTATCAGAAAGGGGCCTAGGATTTTATTCTCGCCTGTTCCTAGTACCAAAGAAGGGGAACACGTGGAGACCAATTCTGGATTTATCTCTCCTCAACACTTTTCTGGACATTCCCAAGTTCAAGATGTTGACGTTACAACAGCTTTTACCTCTGCTGGGCAAAGATCACTGGATGGTAACTTTAGATCTCAAGGAAGCTTACCTTCATGTGCCTATAAGGCTAAGTTGCAGGAAGTATCTGCGGTTTCGAGCTGGAAATTCTCATTATCAGTTCTCTGCATTGCCCTTTGGTTTATCTACTGCGCCCAGAGTATTCACAAAGGTTCTGGCTCCAGTGATAGCTCACTTCAGGCTTCAAGGAATTCAAATCTATCCTTACTTGGACGACTGCCTGATTCTGGCTCAAGAAAAGGAAGACCTTCTACAGCATCTGGAATATGTTATAGCAGTGCTAAGATGCCTAGGGTATTCTGTGAACGAAATAAAGTCCAGTCTAGTACCCTCTCAAGACATGTGCTTTCTGGGTGTGAGACTGAATACAGCAGCCCAGATGGCCTTTTTAACCCCGGACAAACAAAAGAGTCTATCACTTTACTTCCATCAACTATCTCGTCAGTCCGTGCTGACTGCAAGGACAGTCCTTCAAGCATTAGGGTTCATGGCATCTTGTATTCTGGTGCTTCCCAATGCCAAACTGCATATGAGGAAGCTACAATGGTATCTCAAAATGTATGGACACAGCACTGCCAGGATTTGGACACTGTCATTCAAATAATACCTTGCCTTCAAAAGAATTTTTGTGGTGGGCTCAGGAATGTCACCTAAACAAGGGACTCTCTGTGACCCGGCCAGAGGCGAGTCAGATTTTAACGACAGATGCCTCGGACATTGCTTGGGAGCTCATCTAAATGGAAAGTGGATACAAGACAAGTGGCCTGCCAGACTACAGCATCTACATATCAACATGAAGGAGATGTTAGCAGTCCAGTTTGCATTAATGGCTTTCAAGGAGTTACTTCTTCCAGGGCAGGTGTTGATTCTAACAGACAACACAACTGTCATGTGGTACATCAACAAGCAAGGGGCAACACATTCTTATCCTCTATGCAGGCAAGCAATGATTTTATGGGAGACTGCGCTAAGCTTGCAACTAACTCTTCAGGCAAGGTTTCTGCCGGAGCACAGAACTCCTTAGCAGATGTATTAAGCAGACAAATCATGGATCCCCACGAGTGGAAACTGGATCTTCATGTATTTCAACAATTGACAGTGTCATGGGGAACTCCAGACATAGATCTGTTCGCTTCTCCACTAAACCACCAGCTGCCACAGTATTGCACAAAGGGGTTTCATCACACAGCTTGGAAAGTGGATGCTCTGTCTTTCAGTTGGAAAAACCTTCATGTGTATGCCTTTCCTCCTCTGCCTCTTCTTCCAAAGGTACTATTAAAGGTCAGACAAGACAGGCCAAGGATGATTTTGATAGCTCCAGATTGGCCTCGGCAACACTGGTACCCACTACTACGGAGTCTGGTAAGGAAGCCTCCATGGCCTTTACCTCTGATTCCTCATCTGTTATCTCAGAAGGATGGTCATCTGCTCAATGTCAAGCTTCACTCTCTTCATCTCACAGCCTGGCATATTCTGTGTTGAAACACAGCAGGTCTCAACTTCCTCAACAAGTTTTAAATGTGATTATGGAAGCTAGAAGACCTAGTACAAGGAAAGTGTACGCAGAAAAATGGAAGAGATTTTTATTTTGGAGTACAGCAAAGAATTTGCAGGTTTCTGAGCCTAATTTGAGTGTGGCTCTTCAATATCTTACTGAGTTATTGGACAAAGGTTTGTCCTTCTCTTCCATTAAGATTCATGCTGCAGCAATTTCAGCTCACTATGATTGTGACCCACCATTGTTTTCACATCCTTTGTTCAAGCAGTTTCTTAGAGGGGCAAAGAATATAAGACCCCCACGTAGAGCTCCTACTCCTGCTTGGGATCTCAATTTTGTGTTGGAAAAACTTACTCTACAACCTTTTGAGCCTCGGCTACTGCTGAATTGAAATACTTGTCATGGAAGACTGCTTTTCTGTTGGCTATTACTTCTGCAAGAAGGGTGTCTGAGTTGCAGGCCCTTATGGCAGTAGAGCCATATTTGATTTTCCATAAGGATAGGGTATCATTACGTACTAATCCTTCCTTTATGCCTAAGGTGGTTTCTAGTGTGGCTTTAAACCAAACTATTCATTTGCCTACTTTTTATGCAGACCCCCAAAATAAAGGGGAAAAGATTTTGCACTCTTTAGATGTACACAGGCAATTGCGTTATTATTTAAGCAGGACTAAGGATTTCAGGCAGTCTCAGCAGTTGTTTGTTTCTTTTGCTTTGAGTTCACAGGGCAAGCCTGTGTCAAAACAAACTATTTCTAGGTGGATTGGCTTTGCATTGCATTTTGTTATTCCCATCATGGCAAGGAGATTCCAGCTGGGATTAGGCCACATTCCACTAGGGCTACTGCCACTTCAACAGCATTTCTAAGGGGTGGCAACTAAGGATATTTTGGAAGCAGCTACTTGGAGTTCAGTGCATACTTTCTCTAAGCATTATCACCTTCCTATCTACTCTAAGTCTAGGGCTGGTTTGCCACAGCTGTTTTGCAAGGCATGTTGTCAGCTCCTGCTTCTTTATGATTTGCCAGCCTCCCTTACCTCTGCTTTGGGATTCTACCCAATAGTAAGGACTGCAGCAATGGGGAACGAAGAACATAGTACAGTTTTGTACCTACCATAAATGTAGATGTTCGAGGATCCCCATTGCTGCAGTCCAATTTACCCTCCCTCCTTCCCCTCTGTGTTTAGGGGTGGTTGTGTAGGTGAGGTTACATGCATATATTTTTTGTATATATTCTTGTATATATTGTACTTATTTTTGGTGCAGGTTTTTTGGGCCTTGTCTTTTTAGGGTCTTCTGACATCTGGGGCAAGAAAAGACTGAGGATATGACGTCGGTCATGCGCATTAGTACCCTGACGTACTGACGTCAGTCTAATGCGCCCTGACCGACGTCAGCCTTATACTCTGGTATTCGGGCCGACTGGATGCGGACTATACCCAATAGTAAGGACTGCAGCAATGGGGATCCTCGAACATCTACATTTATGGTAGGTACAAAACTGTACTTTCTTGGTACCCAGAAAGGACAAGGCCTGGCGGCCAATACTGGATTTATCGATTTTGAACACATACCTGGACATTCCAAAATTCAAAATGCTGACTTTGCAGCAGCTTCTGCCCATGCTGGGCAAGAATGCTTGGCTGGTGACTTTAGACCTAAAAGAGGCATACTTGCATGTCCCAATAAGACAATCGTGCAGAAGATACCTCAGATTCAAGGCTGGCTTAATGCATTACAAATTCTCTGCACTGCCCTTTGGCTTATCTGCTGCTCCCAGGGTCTTTACAAAGTGCCTGGCACCAGTAATTGCGTTTTGCAGACAGAGAAGTATAGAGATATATCCTTACTTGGACGACTGTCTCATTCACGCAGAGAACAAAGACATTCTTCTTCGACATCTGGCATGTGTGAAAAGGCTTCTAACATGCCTAGGGTACACAATAAACAAAAAGAAATCACAACTGGTACCCTCTCAAAAGATAACATTCCTGGGTGCAAGCTTGAATACAACTGCCCAGATGGCTTACCTCACGCCAGACAAAGGCAATTGACTACTTACTTCGAACTGATGGCAACAAAAACCCAGTTTTCTGCAAGACAAATTCTGCAGGCTCTGGGCTTCATGGCATCCTGCATACTACTGATTCCGTATGCACGACTGCATATGAGGAAACTTCAGTGGTACCTAAAAAGTTTATGGAGTCAACATTCTCACAGCCTGGAAACAATGATTCCTCTCGTTCCCTGCCTACAACTGGAGTTTCTATGGTGAGCAAGGGCATGTCACCAGAGCATGGGACAGCCATTCACTCTACCCCCTGCCAACCAAACCATCACAACAGACTCATCAGATTATGCCTGGGGGGCCCACATGGCAGGAAGATGCATTCATAGCATATGGTCACCAAAACAAATGTATCTGCATATCAACCAGAAAGAGATGCTAGCTGTTCAAAATGCCCGAACAGCCTTCAAGGACTTACTTCATCCAGGACAACTACTGATAAAGACAGACAACACCAGTCATGTGGTATATAAACAAGCAAGGGGGCACACACTCATACCCCCTCTGCAGATTAGCCATGACACTGTGGAACACAGCTTTGATCTACCAAATACATCTTCAAGCACAATTCCTGCCAGGAAAACCAAACACTCTGGCAGACAATTTAAGCAGAAACCGTATGGGCCCTCACGAGTAGAAACTAAATCCACAAGCATGAAAACAGAGAAATGGGGGAGCCCAGGCATATATCTGTTTGCCTCTCCTCAAAATTATCAATTGAAAAGATTCTGCACAAGGACTAATCACAGACAAGCATGGAAAGTGGGCACCCTATCCTTCAGTTGGAAAAAACTCTGTTTACACCTTTCCTCCTCTGCCTCTTCTCCCCAAGGTCCTCCTAAAAGTCAGACAAGAGAAACCAAAGATGGTACTAATTGCCCCGGACTGGCCCCGCCAATACTGGTACCCAATCCTAAGGAACTTGTCTCAATACCCAGCTTGGACCTTGCTTCAAAGACCACAACTACTGTCCCAGCAAAACAATCATATCCTGCACAATCAACTACAGACTCTGAACCTGGCAGCATGGCTGATCATGTAGTCATACAAACAACACCTCTCAGTAAAGCTGTGATGGATGTCATTTTGGAAGCCAGAAGGCCTAGTACTAGAAAATCTTATGCTGACAAAATGGAAGAGATTCTGTGCTTGGAATCGAGCACAAGTAAACTGATACAGCAGACCCAAATATTCCTCAGATATTGCAATACTTAACTGAGATGCTTGATATAGGCCTATCTTTCTCATCAATTAAAATCCATGCCTCTGCCATTTCAGCTCATTACAGTACAGAGCCACCAATCTTTTCTCATCCTTTACTAAAGCAGTACCTTAGAGGAGCCAAAAAATGTAAGGCCTCCTAGAAGATCACCATTGCCTGCATGGGACCTCAATTATGTGCTGGAAAAGCTCACCCTGCCTCCATTTGAACCAGCTGCTACTGCTGATATAAAGTTCTTATCATGGAAAACAGCTCTGCTTCTAGCAATTACTTCGGCAAGAAGAGTTTCAGAGCTACAGGCCCTCATGGCTAATAGAGCCTTTTATCATATTTTACCCAGACAGGGTATCTCTGAGGACAAATCCTACTTTTATGCCTAAGGTGGTTTCCACTTTGGCTCTTAACCAAACAATTCATCTGCCATCCTTTTACCGAAATCCGCAGAACAAGGAGGAGAGAATTCTGCATTCCTTGGACGTCTACTTAAGCAGGACTAAAGCTCTAAGAAAGTCTGAGAAATTACTAGTGACATATGCTGCAGGATCAGAAGGCAAGGCTATTTCAAAGCAGACAATTTCAAAGTGGATAAGCCACTGCATCCATTTTTGCTACTTACACCATGGTAAACCTGTGCCCAAGGGCATTAGGTCTCATTCCACCACAGCTGCAGCTACTTCAGCAGCCTTTCTAAGGGGAGTACCAACCAAAGACATTCTAGAGGCTGCATATTGGAGTTCTGTTCACACCTTTACAAAGCATTATCATTTGCCTCTTTACTCTAAATCCAGAGCAGGCTTTGTCACTGCAGTTCTGCAGGGCCTTATAGCCGCTGCTAATGCTGTTTAGTTCCAGCCCCCCAAACATAGCTTTGGGATTCTACCCAAATGTAATGACTGCAACAGTGAAACATGAAGAACATAGTACAGTTGTGTACACTTGCCATAAATGTAGATGTTCGAGTGTATTCATTGTTGCAATCCAGGTTACCCTCCCGCCCATCCCCCTCTCATTCTGGAGTTTATCGTTCCTTCTCTATCTTCTACAGCCTTAAGGTGTATTTGCTTGTAGATGAAGGTAAAGTTTATATTGGTGTGTGTGTGTGTGTGTGTGTGTGTGTGTGTGTGTGTGTGTGTGTGTGTATATATATATATATATATATATATATATATATATATATATATATATATATATATATTTTTTTTTTTGCTACCTTTTTGAGGGCACCTGACATCTGGGGCAAGAAAAACTAAAGAAAATGGTGTCGGCTGCATGTTTTTATACCCCTGACGTCATGGAAGAAGAGACAGCAACTGACGCAGGACCCAAGACTTTGGAATTCAGGCCGACTGAGGGCAACCTGCCAGCAGATTACTCAAATGTAATGACTGCAACAGTGAATGCACTCGAACATGTACATTTATGGTAAGTGTACACAACTGTACTTTGTGCCAGTGGGAGTTTTTTCTGCTTATCAGTGAAAGTGGTAAGCATTAGAGCAGCCTATCTGCTGCAACAGAGTGGTCCCCAGCTCTGAAAGTTACCTTATTGGCCATTTTGGGCCAATTGCTATCCCTTTCAAGTTTGGGAGTTAAAAACCCGTGTTTGCGCATCACACAGCACCGCTTAGCTAGGGTTAAGCTATTCCCGGCTCCATAAAGTCTGCATTTCAGTTTTTCCATTAGAACTAGTCAAATTCTTAGTTTTAACACTTGAATTTGCTTCTTCGTGCACAGCACTGGTTCAGAACTTGTTGTAAGCACTATATAAGTAATAAACAACTACAGCACTCGACCTTCCTCATTACCTGGAGGAAAACAGTTTCTGTACTTACCTTCCTCATTTGCTTAGAGGAAAAAAAGCTCTTGTACTTATTTTCCTCACTTGTTTTGAGGTAAATAATGTTTATTCAGGCATGTCCAATGGACAGCTCCCAGTGTTCTATCCTGTCTACCTGATGAATCTGGGCATCTTGGGGCAATGTAGCAATTACCTCAGGTACACTGACAACCCTCTCCTCCTACTACCCAACACTACAATCTGTGAGAGAAGCATTTATCTAGCCAAACTGGAGGCAAAGCTCTCTCAACCTAAGACTGAACTTGTCAGTCTGGAGGAGAAGGCAAACACCCACGCCACACTGTACACACCACATAGTCCAAATACATCTACACCACCAAGACCCACACATAGAAACACAAAATCATTCTCGGAGGCTCTCGTTAAGAATCTACCCAAACAGAGACCTCCAAAGCAGAAGCACAAGCAACCTCCAGCCCTCACCACAACCCAAAAGACATATAACACACACACTCAGTGTGCCACTCAACCACTGTCCATAAGACTAAACTATACCAAACACATTGGTCATAGGTGACTCTATAGTCAAGCACACTGATGTTCCACTCACCAGAATAGACAAGGAGAAGGTTACTGTTAGCTGCCTGTCAAATGCCAGGATCCGCCACATAACCCACGCACTCAGGTCAATCCACAACAAGTACAAATATGACTCCATCATTGTCCATGTTGGTGTGAATGACCGGAGACTTATCTCCCTGGATTTACATGAAAAGAGACCTGGAGGAGCTCTGTGATCTTGTAATCCAGTCAGGTATGACCCTAGCCCTGAGTAGTATCCTACCTTCGCCCAGAATGATACTGCAATACAATGACAAAATGACTTCAGTTGGCTAAAATTCTGATGTCATTCAAAGGGGATCCTGTAAATTTGTCTGCCTTGGACAACATGGTTAACAGGCCACGATGGTTTTCCAGAAATGGCCTGCACCTGTCGCCTTGGGGATTCCAGATACTGGCTAAGGCTCTTGCCGTCCCAATAGTGCATTTTTTAGGCAAAGCTCAAAAAACAAAACCACCACCGTTACTGATGCAGGGAAGCAAAAATTGAGGGTAATGCTACTCAATGCTAGAAGTCTAAACCTCAAAATGCACTTACTCAAGGCACTCCTTAAAATGGAGAATATCGATATCTGTGCAGTGACTGAAACCTGGTTCAAGGCTCTAGAGAGCACCCCTGCATTACCAGGATACAACTCATAACCATACCTTTCGGCCATCAGACCAGTACCGGAACACCAAGGGTGGAGGTGTGCCCATATTCATTAAGGACAACCACACCTCCAGGCTAGTTGCCCAACATAATTCATCCGAAATTATACAAGTGCAACTAACTCTGTGGAAAACTACAATCTATACTGTAGCTTGCTATAGATCCCCCACCATGCCCCAGGATTCCCACTCCTCTTTTCTTGATATGATAAAGAATATCAGGGTCCAACCAAACAAACTAATATTGGGAGATTTCAACTACCCCACTATTAACTGGGAAAACTACTCTTGTACTAATTCCTTTCCTCAAAGCTTCCTAGAATTCGTGAACTCCTGTGTCCTGGATCACCTTGTCCACACCCTTACCAGGGGCAAAAATATCCTAGACCTAGTAATTACCAGCATGGGTGACAGGTGCTCCACACCTGGTCAACTCCTTGGTCAGATCTGACCATAAACTAATCACCCTAGATATCCACACCCCACACCTACCCCCACTAAGGAAACCACAGTAAAAAAAAAAACTTCTACAAAGCCAACTTCATGCTACTTGAGCAAAAGTGGCCAATTTCTGCAACACCCACGCAGATGGACAATATAATTACCTCTGCTGAATCTTATACAAACTCACTGTATAAGCACCTACACAGGTGCATGGATTGTGCCATCCCTAATAGAACCAAGACACAGTCTTCTAAAAAAAAGGAAACCAATCTGGTGGTCCTCTGCTATTAACAAACTCTACAACAGAAGGAAGAAATTGTTGCAGAAGACAATAAAATCCCACGAGTGGAGGAGCTCCCTGTTCAGCCTTGGCAAGAAGCTGAGAGCTCTCATAAAATCCTCCAAAGTGAACTATGAAAATAAAATTGCCACTGACTCTAAGGACAACCACAAAGCATTTTACAGCTATGTCAAGAATCTCAGTGGCAACACCCAGATCTGCTCTGAGCTACAGCACAATGGCACAAAATTCACAGAACCAACTGATATCGCCAACATCCTGGCTGATAGGTTCAGTGCCAACTTTACCCCCCCCCCACCTCCTAAAGGGCCCATATCCGTACCGGAAGAATGCATTGTCCCTGCACTCGCAACTCAGCAGGTGAAAACTGCTGTATCGAAAGTCAAGAACACAGCATCCATGGGACTTGGCAATATCCCTGGCTGCATCCTACATGAACTTCAGAATGAACTAGCCCCCCCACGTAAGCACCATGTTCAAGTCATAGCCTCTCGACAGGCTTTTGTACCCACGGAATGGCACACTGCAACAGTTGTACCACTCCACAAAGGGGGAGCCACCACGAACCCCAGGAACTATTAGCCTGACGAGCCTGGTCTGCAAGGCCATGGAGCCTATTATCATGGAACTCCTAAACAAGGATATTGGTAATCTCCAAACTCTAGACCCCACCCAGTTCAGATTAGTGAAGGGCAGATCATGTCTCCTGAACCTGGGCCGACTTCTTTGAAACAGTTACCAAAGCCGTGGACGAGGGTAAGGCAGTCCACACAGCCTATCTCGACCATGCCAAGGCTGTCGACACCATCTCCCATTCTGGTATCATAGATAAACTCAAAAAGCTTGGTATAAATCTGTATGTCACTAGATGGGTCGCTAACTGGCTCACATACAGAACCCACACTGTAAAAATTGCGGGCTTCAAATCTGACTCCAAACCTGTGACAAGTGGAGTACCACAGGGTTCAGTCTTGTGTCGCCTCCTGTTTGGGATCTACTTTTCTGAAGGTACAGGCCAACACAGAGGGCCTCTGGCTGACAAAGTTCGCAGATGACTGCAGATTGGGTACCATAGTAGAGTCCCCAAATGGCATGGACATCCTGCAAAAGGACCTCACTGAGACTGATGCCTGTTGTCAGAGCCATGGCCTCAAGATCAACGCCAAAAAATGTATCGTCATCCCCTTTGGTAAAAACCCTGTAGCCATGGACTTACCACATAGGCGGCAGCCCACTTAATGTCGAAGGCATGATACCTCTGGACACTAGTAGACAGTAGCGTCTCCTTTGATAATCACATTGCCACAGTAGTTGGGAAATCATTCTCTGTAACACACCTTATCATGGAAAGGTTCTCATCCAGGAAAAAATAAGTCATTGTCCCCCTCTACTCTGCTCTCATCAGACCCATTATAGAGTACAATGCCCCATTTGGAATGTACCTTACAAGGCATCTGCAGCAGCTAGAAAGACTACAAAAATACGTCACAAAGAGGATTATGGGACTCCGTTACCCTACGCTTACTGCCTCAAAAAACTCTGGCTTTACTCTGTATCATATTGCCTACTCCAAGGTAATCTCTGCCTAACATACAAAGCTATGTCAAACCCTTAGCTGCTGGACATGCTACACCTAAAGAAATCCCACTCCCCCAGAGCCACACACTCTAGAGACCTAAACCTCATCACCACAATTAACAGAACATGCTGGAGGGATAGATTCCTGTCCCAGACACTTCTCATACTCTGGAACAAACTACCTATGTTAAGCAGAGTTTGTCACTAGCACTCTTAAGAAGAATCTTGATGAGTAGATGGGTAATAGGAAATTCTCCCCGGGAATCACATTGGTGGCCCTGCTAGACAGGTACTCTGGTAAATAGCATCCATGGGTGGTGAAAGACATGGAATCTTGTTGGCTAGGTTTACATAGGCCCTAGGGCCGATAGCCTAGTACTTGCCTATGAACCTATACTGACCATAGTATCTCTTTTGCCAGCCATTTCTCATTCTGTAGGCCATTCTATTTCCAGCCTTACATGATTGTGCTGCACATGGCAAGAGTTTTTCCCATATGTGTTGCATATAGTAAGATGGTCACCAACATTCCCCAGCCTGCTGTTGTAGTTCAGCAGCATTTATCTGTGTCACACACAGGCATTGTAGTATGTTGCTTACCTTGCTCCATCTTGCTGCTCTTACTAAATCTGTTGCCATCCTTTCCCGGATGTTTGCCAGCTATATGTCATCTCGTCATAGAGTAAATAATTATTGGCCATTATCTTACTCACATGCATTCACTCACTCACTCGACAAGCCTTGGAGAGTGATTCAACAGAAATGACCATACAAAAAAAACTTGTTGAATTACTGCACATACAAATACTGCCCATAAATTAAGAATTGGGGGGGGGGGGGACACGTACACTCCCTGCTATTTGCATATCGACATTGAGTACTCTAAAACACTTAAGTAAGGCAAGCTGAAAGTATCCAGTGCCATCAGTTTCCTCCTCTTCCTTTTTACATGATCTTCAGCTTGGCGAACAAACAAAACAATTTTGCTTTGTGACTGGGACTTTATAATGACAGAACTCTGAAAGAAGAGTGTTTTGATCAACTGGACCGGTTCAGTTGGCTTTTGTTGATCGTGAAATCAGTTGTCGAGTTCCCTGTTTGCCAGGGGTAGTCAATGCCACTACAGTCGCACCACCCTTAAAGTGCCTTGCCAAACTTACTCTGTTAAGCTTTGCATGGTAGTTTTGTTGCTGTGTTTCTTTGGTGTGCTCTTGTATCCCTTGGTTATCTCTAATATTGCTGAATCATGTTCTCCATAGTGAGTGTAATCCCTTAGTTCTTTGACTGCTGCCTTTAGCTGCTCCTGGGTTGCAGCCTATGGTATATCTGTCATTCGTTGTGCTCCTTTGGCCTGTCTGTGGTTATGTCTTATGCAGGGATGCAAAATCAGTACAAGTTTATCTTGATTTGTCTTCAAAAAGTGTAGTACAACACAGACCCTTGTATTTAATAAGTGACAAATTATTTGTGTCCTCATCCTGCCTTCACTACTATATGTGGTATTTGTACATCTTTCATCTTTATACAGGTGGTACGTTTGTAATGTGGTGTTAAACAGGTGCTGTAGCCATGCATTGCCAGTTATTCAGGTGATCCCCACTGTAGTCAGTAATGCTCTTGTTCATGTTACCTGGCTGTAGGTGGACACTGTTAACATTTTGTTTGCTTATAATGGGTTTTCATTTCTAATTCTGCTTAAAGTTCTGGACCCTCGGATATATATTATATTTTTAAATGTGTATTTTTCTGACAAAAATTGTTTAGTTTTGCAAAGTATTTAAGGCTCTTGCTTGGTTTGTTTGGTTTTGCAGCAGCTTTTGACATTAAGCTGCTTATGTTGAACAGCTGCACTTTTGTTCCATGTAATATATTATTACTACAATGTGTTATTATCTAACTATAATGTGGTTGCGTGCCTTGCTTGCTTTTGCCTCCCTGTTTTGGATATGTCATGGCATATGATGTTTTTCTTCTGGATCCTGAAACTTTTACAGATTGCTGATCTGAAGTGAGCATTTTTATAGTAATGTTTGTTTTTAACTGGATTTTTCATCATGGATTCTATGTAAGGAAGGAGTAGATCAGTTTATCAGAAGAAGTTGGTTTCAGGGTCTGCAGTTTTCAGTTCTTTTAAAAATCTGATGTTGTATTAGTTGAGTCGTTTTGTACTTGGTTCCAATTACATGTATACGTAACATGCTGTATATGTAGCATGCTGTATTGTAGGTTAATTTCAGTGCTGGATGATTATTTAAGACAAATGTTTCATCTTCTTACCAGTTGAAATTAAAGCCCCACTAAGAAGCATTTTTATAAATGTGACATGAAACCGTCCTGCTTTAGTTTGCCGAATCTGTGTTAGAAAAGGACATTTTTTTATTCATGTATAAAAAAAACTGTATCCACTTGAATGTGTACATGCATTGTTGAACAGCAGTATGAAAATGAGTAGTTTATTGGTACTGTTGATGTGAAAAAAATGATGCAGTGTAGTCAGAAAATATATAGAAGGCATTACAGGCAACATTGCAGGTCCCGTCGCTACCAAGTGCTGCTAATGAATAACGAAAATTTTGAATTTAAGTTAGACATGAGTGCACAGTGTAATACTTTGTCTAAGGCTACTTTTAAAGTAGTGTGGTTCCGAGTGTTGAGTACTCATTGTTAACATATTCTGACCATGAGCGATTGTGTCAAAAGCTAGAGATGTGAATGTAAAAATGAGAATCACAAAACCCAGGAGTCACGGCAGTTGAAGTAAATTCTCCTGCTTTTGTGGGCCACTCAATGTATGATCAGCTAGGAATGGTAAAACAAAGTTGAAGTGTGGAAGCAGAGTAGATATATGCAGAAATGGTCACATAAGCATCTTGGTTACTTAATGGACAATGGCAGTGATATCCTTCAATACTGTGCTAATTAAGGTTACAAGAAGGATATTCCTATAGGGATGAATCCATATGTTGCACTAGTGAAACATGCTCAACTGTCAAGTGCCATTAGCTCTCAGGAGGAGACTAGAGCAGAAAACCAAGCAAATGAAAGAACTGGATGTCATTAAGTGTTTTAAAGCCAATAGAATGGATGAATCATATGCTAATTTCAGTACACAAATTCAAAATTCACAGTTCTGTTATACTGATCTGAAGTTTCTTACTAAAGAGATTAAGAAGGAAAAGTGTGTGGTCTCTGTAATGCCTCATACAAACTTCTCTTAAATACTAGATGTAAACTGTTTTCTGGGAGAGAAATCTAGATGAAGAAATCTCCAAGTAATGTGTTGTTAATATTAAGTTATGGTTTCCATAGATGTTCATTTGGTGTTTTTTTCAAAACCAGAAGTGTTCCAAAGCACTGATGAAAAGAGGTGAAGGCTTTTAGGATGTTGTAAATGTAACTCTTGTTGTGGGGTAGACACAAGAAGAGTATGGCAAGTGACTGATGCATCATCATCTTCTTTCAGCTGTTCACGTTAGGGGTCGCCACAGCGGATCATCTGTTTCCATTTCTTCCTGTCCTCTGCATCTTGCTCTTTCCCACCCAACCACCTGCATGTCCTCTCACCACATCCATAAACCTATCTTAGGCCTTCCTCTTTTCCTCTTACCTGGCAGCTCCATCCTTAGCATCCTTTTCCCAATATACCCAGCATCCCTCCTCAGCACATGTCCATACCAATGCAATCTCACCTCTCTTGCTTTGTCTCCAAACTGTCCAACCTGAGCTGACCCTCTAATCTACTGATTCCTAATCCTGTCCATCCTAGTCACACCCAGTGCAAACCTTAACATCTTTACCTCTGCCACATCCAGCTCTGACTCCTGCCTTTTCGTCAATGCTACCGTCTCCAACCCATATAACATAGCTGGTCTCACTACCCTCTTGTAGACCTTCCCTTTCACTCTTATTGGTACCAGTCTGTCACAAATCACTCCTGACACTCTTCTCCACCCATTCCACCCTGCTTGTACTCTCTTCTTCACCTCTCTTCCACACTCACCATTACTCTGAACTATTGATCCCAAGTACTTAAACTCATCCACCTTTACCAACTCTACTCCCTGCATCCTCACCATTCCTCTACCCTCCCTCTCATTTACACACATATGTTCTGTTTTAGCCCTGCTGACCTTCATTCCTCTCCTCTCTAAAGCATATCTCCACCTCTCCATGGTCTCCCCAACCTGGTCCCTACTCTCACTACATATCACAATGTCATCTGCAAACATCATAGTCCACGGGGCCTCCTGTCTAATCTCATCTGTCAACCTGTCCATCACCACTGCAAATAAGAAAGGGCTCAGAGCTGATCTTTGATGTAATCCCACCTCCACCTTAAACGTATCTGTCACTCCCACCGCAGTCCTCACCAATGTCACATTACCCTTGTACATATCCTTTACCACTCTTAAATACTTCTCTGCCACTCCCGACTTCCTCATACAATACCACAACTCGTCTCTAGGCACCTTGTCATATGCTTTCTCTAAGTCCACAAAGACTGATACAGCAACAGCTAAATAAGTTATTACAGAATAATTTCAAGGTAAGTAAGAACAAATATAAAAAATGTGACAAATATTGAAATATGCTGCTCATATTTTAACAGCAGAGGAAATTAAGTTTAATATAGATATGAAATGTGTCGTCAAACAGGAAGGCCATGCAACAATGAGAAGGCATTAGAGATTTCTGTGAATGCAGTAGCTTGCAGTTTTGAACCTGATATGTCTGAGATGACTGTATCGCTGAGAAAGTTGTTGGAGCAAGTTGTTGCTTGTGAATGGAGCTGTGAAAAAGAAACTCGTTTTGAAATCTTTAGAAACTAGTTTGAATGCACCAGTCTTAAAATGATCTAATACAAGACTGCACTAGTCTTAAAATGATCTAATGTAAGCTTGTGTTGATTGTAGATGCTGTTAGACCATAGCTGCTATACCATTATATTGAAAGACTAGATCATATGTCTCTATCTTGAGCATATCTAGACACATGGAAGAGATGTGTACATATAGAAAAATAAACCATTGGTAGTGTTGTATGGATATGAGAAGTTCTGTGAATGTCTTTGGTAAATTATATTCAGGCAGAAGCAGACTGTAGACTATTGCATAATGTATTCAGGAAGTCTTCGTAAAAGGCACATTTTGAAATTGCTGTGTTTATTAGTTAATGTACAGAGTTGTGGTCCTAAAAGTGAAGTATAGATCAGGCAAGGTGGCTTTGCTAAATATTAGATCTCAGCAATAAAATGAATAACTTAGATGTTTTTCTGTCTGATGGGTGCTGACATTTATTCAGTTAATAAAATACTGAAATGTTTTTTATCCAAAATGCATCTCACACATTCCATGGTGTAACTTTTATTGCTGCAGGTAAGTACTAGACAAATAGTATACAGACTTCTGCAAGTCTGTGCAGGAAATCCTATTCAAAAGATGTCCCAACTGAAATCACTGTTGTGGTATTCCTGATATGAGTTGTCACCTCTGAAGTCTAGCCAGGTTATCAAAACTTTACCTTCCCAAGGCCATATGTCCCTTGCATGACTTCAGCTCGTAAGCATAGTGGTACATAAATGGATGTACAAGCACAGATCAGACGCTCGCTACCAGCCTTATTGCAGGTCATGCATCCATCAGACTGATCAGTTTGTTTTGTTTGGTTCCGTTGCTTTGTTTGATCTTTTATTCAAATTAGTGTCCTGTTGGGGAACCTTCCTTTTTGCTTACGATAGTTTTGTTGAAAGTTTTGAAATGTTACTTAGGAGGAGTAGGTGCAAGTGAGGTAGGCAGATTCTGTACAAGGTGCAAGTGAGGCAGGCAGATTCTGTTCAAGGACTTGCATAGCAAGTGTCTCTTTTTTGCTTGGGCCCAGAACATGATGGCAGATATTGCTGTATTTGCCAATTGTTCATTCTCAAAAAAAACACTTGGTTTGAGGCTTTCCTCTTTGAACATCTTTCTAGAGACTCTGTGTATTAAACGTTTGGCCCAGTCCAAGATGGTAGATTCCACATCCCTGGACAACCCTCCTCTGCCTAAGAAGAAGCTAAAGAGGCACAGAATTGCTCTGTAGTCCATTGTTTCAGACTCTGATGTACCTGCTGAGGTTGCACAAGTCACGGTATGCCAGGTTAGCTTGCTTCTGAGACCACGTCTGAGGCTGGTATGGTTCCAGAGGCATTGCAGATCTGATGATCCGTGACTCATAATTTCCGAGGGACCTTTTGGTGTTCTTCAAACATTGGTTAGAGAAGAGATTCCAGGTTCATTAATAGAGGTTAGACAGGGGTCCAAACATGTCATCCAGGTGGACGTCGTACCCAAGGAAATAAAACAAAAGGTAGATATATGGCCTCTCCCTCAGCTAGATAGATGTCTCAAAGAGGTTGTTCAAAGCTATTATGTCTTTGAAACCTTCCTCCTTTGGGTTTCCACAACCACAGGCTGCACCTCAGAAACCCGCGTTGGTACCCTTTTCTTTTGAAGAAGAACAAGACTATGATTTTTGATCATTATTCTTCTTAACTGTATTCTCCTGGACAAATCCCTTCGGATGAAGAGGACTCTCTCTCCGGGTTCCCCTATTTTGGATGCTTCCTTTGGGGAGATTATCCAGAACATGATGCCACATTTTGAGTGGCAGTCTACTCATATTTCTGATGTTCAGAAGTAGTATTGCATCCTTTTAGAAATGGGTACTTCTGCCCCTTCTTCAGTCCCTCCTATTCTGAGGCTTTCCAGGATGCCGTTTAGTCCACCTCATCAGCACCTGACTCTTGCCCACCAGCTCTTAAAAGACCAGACAAGGTTTTACAAGGTGTTTGATAGCTTAATATACTTGTACAAGAGTCCCGGAGCAGACCCCTCTCCAGATGTTCTTCGTGTTTCACTGTTGCAGTCATTACATTTGGGTTATCCTTCTGGCAGGTTGCCCTCAGTCGGCCTGAATTCCAAAGTTTTGGGTCCTACGTTGGTTGCTGTCGCCTCTTCCCTGACGTCAGGTCGTCAGGAGTATAAAAGATGCAGCCGACGCCATTTTATTCAGTCTTTCTTGCCGCGCGGTGCCCGAAGCAAAAGCAGTTTGCAAGTGCCGGTCGGCTGACTCCTGAGATTTTCGTGTTCGAGTTTCAGATCCGAAGTCTTCGTTAAAAAGCCAAGTACCCCGTTAGGGAAACTTTTTTTCTTGCTCTAGACCAATGTCAGAAAAAGTTAATAATTGTATTTCTTGTGGGAAGCAAATATCTCATAAGGACTTTCATTCTTACTGTATTCCTTGCCTAGGCCCTGACCACGACGTTGCTAGTTGTCGGTTTTGTGCTAGATTTAACCAACGCACTATTAAGCATCGGTACGATTTTGCATTAAGCTATTTTGGGGTGAAGATTTAATTATACAATGTCATCTGAAAGCCATCCGACTACCGGAGTTCACAAAAAACAAAAAGAAAAAGACAGGCAACCGAGGTCCAAAACTGACGACGTAGCTGCTTGTAAGCAAGTCGCCGGTTTGCTGGTTTTCAGTGAGGCTCTTTCGCAGCCCCTGACGCCCGCTACTTTAGAGTCGCAGGCTGCTACTGACTCCCACGTGGAGTTGGCCAGGCTGCTGGAAACTCAAGGTATTGGAGCCTCGGAGATTATTCCCTCAGATGGGTCCAGAGCCTCTGAGCAGGCATCGGCTTCTGAGGGTGTATTCAGACCTTAACAATTATATATTAAACTGACTTCAAAGGCAAAGACCAAAACACCTTTAAAGGCAAAGAAACAAGTTCACCAGCCACAAGGACAGGCCTCCATGCCCAAAAAATAGATGCTCTAAATGGCCGAAGACTTAATTACCTTGATCAGGGGTTCCCATCCCCCTCCTGATAAGAGGCCTAGGCAAGAGACAGACTATGAATCTTCACATCAGGTTTCCATTTCTGCTGATTCCTCTTCTGATCAGGAATATTCTCTTCCGCCCTATGAGGATTCTGATGCTGAAGAATCAATTCCTTCAGCTTCTACTCCTGAGGGCTACTCTTTTGGGGAAACCTTGCATACCATGAGGGAGCACTTCCACTTGGCGAGCCAAGATTTTTCAGAATCTAAGAAAAGGCTCAGAGACTGCCTCAACACAGGCCTCTAGTTATTCCACCTGTGTTGGACATTGTAGATGATGTGTTCTCGGAGTCTAGTCTGACCCCTGACTCTTTACCTCCAGCTCCTGTTAAGCTGGACAGATTCTACAGGGTCCCTGACTCATAAATTCCTTTTCAAAAACCCTACTGCAGACCCAGAGACTATTTCTCAGGAACCAAAAGTGGTCAAGGCTTCTACTGCGAAAAACCCTACCCCCTCTGACAGGGATTCTAGGGCACTGGATAGATGGGGAAAAAAGATTTACACATCTGCTACTTTGGCTATAAGGGCCTTAAATTGCCAGTTTCATATGCTCAAATATCAGCAATATATCATGACACTGCTTAAACAGAAGATGATGGCAAATTCTGCAGGATTTATTGCATGCAGCTGAACAAGTTGGAAAGCATACTTTGCAATGTGGGTTTGATTCTCTGGAGGCCTCCTGCAGGGCCACTGTTGCAGGTTCTGTCATTAGGAGGCATGCTTGGTTAAAGGAACAAAATCTGCCTGACATGTTAAAGCAAAGTTATTAGATGCTCCTTTACAACATGATACCTTGTTTTGTGTTAAGGCAGAAGAGGTGTTAAAGAAAATGGAGGACAAAGCAAAATCTATGCAAACGGTCAAGGATTTCTAACTGGTACAGCCACCTAGATTTAGCAGACACTGGCCTACAAAGAATTGGTCCTTTCTAGTCTCAGACAGACCTCAAAGGGGCAGATCCAGGCACCCTAGAGGCAGATCACAGCCGCAAGGATCCTACAGGTCTAAACAGTGGAGTGCTTCTACCTCCAAAGGTGGAGAAGATAAAGCACAATCATACAGGAAACAGTCCCAATGACTTCCCCCAGCCTGCACTAAGCACTTATCTTCTGGCAGCACCCTTAGGGGAAAACTAGCACATTTGTCTCAAAATTGGCACATTATAACCCAGGACAAATGGGTTCTAGACATAGTGTCACAAGGCTACAAGTTTCATTTCCATACCCTGCCAAGGGCAAACGGTTGGCCAGACCTGCCAAAAAGCAATGGGCAGGGGCTCAAAAACAAGTTGCAGCTCTCATGGACATGAGGACTATTCAACAAGTGCCACAGCAAGAGCAGGGACAAGGATTTTACTCAAGACTGATGTCCTTCAAGGATGCATCTGCAGTCCTTACAAATGGGTTGTCCTGTCGTCAGGCAGCCCTTCGGTCGGCCGGATTCCAAAGTCTGGGTCTGGCCTCGGCTGGTGTCGCACTTCACCCGACGTCATAGCTGCAGTTCTTTGGGTATAAAGGCATCAGCTGACGCCATTTTCCTCAGTCTTTCTTGCCGTGTGGCGCCCGAAGCAGAAGCTGTTCGCAAGTGCCGGTCGGTCAGATCCAGAGATTACTACTACCGAATACTACTTCGAAGACTTCTAAAAGCTAAGTACCCGTTGGGGACTCTTTCTTGCCTCAGCCGATGTCAGAAAAAGTGAATAACTGTTTAACTTGTGGGAAACAAATACCTCATAAAGATTTCCACTCTTACTGCTTACCTTGTTTAGGCCCAGACCACGACGTAGCAGCTTGTTTAGCCTGTGCTTCTTTCAACCGGACGCTTAGACGTCGGTCGGAGTTTGCTGAACAGTTTTTCGGCTCAGATTTTGCGTACATAATGCCGTCGGATCCTCCGACTTCACAAGTTGTTAAGAAACGCAAAGAAAAGGACCGACACTCGCGGTCCGCGGTTTTGACCGAAACCGCGGTTAAGCAAACCGCGAGTGTCTCTGTTTCGGCCGAAACCGAGCAAACGGTTCTATCTTCTGCCGAAACCATGACTACTACCGAGGCCCCTTCTAACCTGGTTGAATCGGCCTCTGAAATTCAACCTGCTACTGTGGTTTCACAAGAATTATCGGACACCATCCCTTTGGATGTTTCAACCCCTGCACGTGGTGCTGCTAGGCCTCCTGCAGCCATGTCCATAAAGGCCTTTGCCAGGGCTAAAGCAGCCAAAACTTCTAAGTCTGTGCCTGTTAAGCCCCCCTCTGACAGGCCCAGTTCCAGTTCCCAAATGCTCACTCTGGCAGAGGATCTCATCTCTTTAATAAGGGGATCCCAATCTCATCCAGACAGGGCCTCTCAACCTCCTCCAGAAAAGAGACCTAGAGCAGAGCCCCCTGAGCCAGTGTCCTCAGATGATTCTTCTGATGATACAGACAATACAGACCATCCAGAGGCTCCTTTTTCTACTTATGACTCCGATGCTGAGGAACCGATTCCTTCTGCCTCTCCACCAGAAGAATTTTCCTTTGGGGAAACCTTACATGCCATGAGAGAGCAATTCCAATGGCAGGGACAAGATTTCTCAGATTCAAGGAAAAGGCTTAGGACCTTTTTGCATTTACCACAACATAGGCCTTTAGCTATACCTCCAGTTCTTCCTGTTGTAGATGATGCATTTAATGATGCTTGCACTGCTCCTGATACTTTGCCTCCAGCCCCTGCTAAGCCCGATAGGTTTTACAGGGTCCCGGACACACATCACCATTTATACAAGGCTCCTTTTGCAGATCCCGAGACGATCTCCCAGGGGCCTAAGGCAGTAGCTTCGACCTCAGTTAAAAACCCTCTCCCTTCTGAAAGGGAATCCAGGTCCTTAGAGAGATGGGGTAAAAAAGTATACACCTCTGCTACTCTCTCAGCTAGGGCATTGAACTGTCAGTTTCATATGATCCAATACCAGGAGTTTATGCCTGATCAGTTAACTAAGAAACTGTTCTCTGATGATTCTTTAGATAAGAAATATGTTGTAGAAATGGTGCAAAACATTCAGCAGGTTAGTAACCATTCTTTAACATGTGGCTATGATGCACTAGAGGCTTCCTTTAGATCAGCCATGACTGGCACAGTTATAAGAAGACATGCATGGTTGAAAGAACAGGTCTTGCCGGATCATGTTAAAGCAAAACTATTAGATGCTCCTATGGATAAGGTCAGTTTATTTGGTTCTCCTGCTCAACAGGTACTGAAGAAAATGGAAGAGAAGGCAAAATCTGTACAAACAGTGAAAGATTTCTTACAGGTTCAGCCTCCAAGGTTTAGCAGGAACTGGCCTTCCAAAAATTGGTCCTTTCCAGACTCCTCTAAATCTCAGAGCGGCAGGAATAGGCATTCAAGAGGCAGAAATCAATCCAGAGGAGGTGCCTACAGGGGACGCCAGTGGCAAGGTAACAACCAGCGAGGCACAGACACAACTACTACCACTGCAACAGGACAATCACAGTGACTTGGCTCTGGCACCGCCTACCAGGGAACAAATAGCAGCACCCTTAGGCGGAAAGTTAGCCTTATTTTCAAAAAACTGGCACTACATCACAAGAGACAAGTGGATTTTGCAAACTATAGACCAAGGCTACAGGTTTCATTTCCATACTTTACCAGGAAAAGAGGAATGCCAAACCTACCACCAAATCAAAAGACAGAAGCTCTAAAACAAATAGCTCAATTAGCAAAGATGAGAGCTGTGGAAAGGGTACCATCTATGGAACAAGGAAAGGATTTTACTCCAGACTATTCCTGGTACCAAGAAAAGAGAAAAATTGGAGGCCTATTCTCGACCTGTCCGCTTTAAACACATTCATCATTGTTCCAAAATTCAAAATGCTGACCCTACAGCAACTTCTTCCCATGCTGGGCAAGGAGTATTGGCTGGTGACTCTAGATCTCAAGGAGGCATACCTGCACGTCCCCATACGACCAATTTGCAGAAGATACCTCAGATTTCTTGCAGAATCAGAGCATTATCAATTCTCAGCATTGCCCTTTGGCTTATCTACTGCGCCCAGAGTGTTCACGAAATGCCTGGCATCAGTAATCGCTCACTGCAGGCTTCAGGGAATCCAAATATATCCATACCTGGACGACTGCCTGATACAAGCGGGACAACAAAAACAAGCTAACAGAAGACTTACAAAGAGTCATTTGCTTACTGCAAGCCCTGGGATATACAGTCAATATAAACAAATCAAGACTGATACCATCCCAAAGAATAACCTTCTTAGGTGCAGTATTGGACACAGTAAAACAGATGGCATTCCTAACTGCAGAAAAACAAGAACAACTTCCTCTCTACTTCTTGGCATTAACAAAGCAGAACAAACTAACAGCAAGGAAAGTACTGCAGGCCTTGGGCCTCATGGCATCCTGCATAATCCTGGTCCCTCATGCCAGACTGCATATGAGAAAGCTACAGTGGTACCTGAAGAATTTATGGTCTCAACACAGGCACAGCCTAGAAACGGAAATACCACTAATCCCATGCCTGAAACAAGAGTTCCTATGGTGGGCTCAGGCATGCCAGTCAAACCCAGGTTTGCCCTTCCACAGCATTCAACCAAGCCAAACCATCACAACGGACGCCTCAGACCTCGGTTGGGGGGCCCACATGCTGGACAAGTGCATGCAAGGCTTATGGACTCCAGATCAGCTGCACCTGCACATAAATCAAAAGGAAATGCTGGCAGTAAAACTAGCAATCCAGAATTTCAGACCATTCCTCCAAGAAGGGCAGTTGATGATAAGGACAGACAACACCACAGTCATGTGGTACATCAACAAACAGGGAGGCACTCATTCATACCCTCTATGCCGGATGGCACTGGACCTATGGAATATGGCTCTGAGCTACAACATTCAGTTACAAGCAATTTTTGTACCGGGAAAAGAAAACATCCTAGCAGACATATTAAGCAGAATTACCTCGGATGCTCACGAATGGATGCTACACCCGGACATCTTCAAGGTCATCACAAGGAAATGGGGACTGCCACAAATAGACCTATTCGCATCCCCACTCAATCACCAGCTCAAGAAATTCTGCACAAGGACGTACCACCCACTTGCTTGGAAGGTGGATTCTCTATCCTTCAGTTGGAAAGGCCTGACAGCATATGCATTCCACCTCTTCCTTTGATGCACAAGGTGCTATTGAAAATCAAAGAGGAACGTCCAAGGATCATTCTGATAGCTCCAGACTGGCCAAGACAACATTGGTACCCATTACTGAGGAGCATGTCTGGGGGGAAAATGTGGACACTACCCTGATTCCTTTGCTGTTAACTCAGAGCTACAACACCCTGCATCCAAACCTGAAAACTCTGCAGCTGACTGCCTGGAACATTACACAAGAGCAACTAACCCAGATTTATCCCAAAGGGTTAAAGACATTATCCTTGAGGCCCGCAGACCCTCAACAAGAAGGAACTATGCAGGAAAATGGAAAAGGTTTCTCATTTGGAGTACTGAAAGGGGAAAAGATGTGTCAAAGGTAGACATTGCCAACATCCTGGAGTATTTGGCAGAGCTTTTCCATACAGGCCTGTCCTATTCCTCCATCAAGATACATGCATCAGCTATTTCTGCAGAATACAGCTTCGATCCTCCTGTCTTCTCGCATCCTCTTCTCAGGCAGTTTCTGAGAGGAATTAAAAATGTAAAACCTTCTAGGAAACCACCATTACCAGCATGGGACTTGAACTTTGTGCTAGAAAAATTGACACTCCCCCCTTTCGAACCAGCAGCAACAGCAGATCTTCAACACCTATCCTGGAAAACTGCTTTTCTGCTGGCAATTACCTCAGCAAGAAGGGTTTCTGAGCTACAGGCTTTAATGGCAGTGCAACCCTTCCTAATCTTCCATCAAGACAGAGTGTCCATGAGAACAAATCCTACATTTATGCCTAAGGTGGTATCCAGAGTGTCTTTAAACCAGGCTATCCACCTACCTACCTTCTTCCCCAATCCACAGAACAGGGGGGAAAGACTGCTGCATACTTTGGATGTACATAGACAGTTCGCTACTACCTGGACAGAACCAAGGGCAATAGAAAAACTGACCAGCTTCTGGTAGCATATGCAACAGGAAGGGAAGGAAAAGCAATTTCAAAACAGACAATCTCCAAGTGGATAGGAAATTGCATCAGATTCTGTTACTCCTACCATGGAAAGCAAACTCCACAGAACATAAGGCCTCATTCTACAAGGGCTACAGCCACTACCACAGCTTTCTTACGAGGAGTGGCTACTAAGGACATTATAGAGGCTGCTACTTGGACCTCCGTGCATACATTTGCCAAGCATTATAACTTACCTTTATACTCTAGATCCCGAGCAGGGTTTGCCACTGCTGTTTTGCAAGGGATCCTAACTACACCATAATTTCTTTTTCCTCCTCCCCTAGTTTGGCTATGGTATTCTACCCATTTGTAAGGACTGCAGATGCATCCTTGAAGGACATAGTACAGTTTTGTACCTACCATAAATGTAGATGTCCGAACAGGAATGCATCTGCAGTCAGGATTACCCACCCTCCTTCCCCTCTGTGGTATTCCTAGGGTATTTGCCCATCTAATAGCTAGCTGGGGGGGGGATCTCTTATGGTGTATTTGTTTGTGTATATATGTACATACATGCTTATTTTTTGTGTTTGCCTTCTACTATTTGGAAACATTGGCATTTATCCAAAATTTAGATATCCAAGAGGGCAGCTGGCATCTGGGGCAAGAAACACTGAGGAAAATGGCGTCGGCTGATGCCTTTATACCCGAAGAACTGCAGCTATGATGTCGGGTGAAGTGCGACACCAGCCGAGGCCAGACCCAGACTTTGGAATCCGGCCGACCGAAGGGCTGCCTGACGACAGGACAACCCATTTGTAAGGACTGCAGATGCATTCCTGTTCGGACATCTACATTTATGGTAGGTACAAAACTGTACTTTCTTGGTACCCAGAAAGGACAAAGCATGGAGACCAATACTGAACCTATCTATTCTGTACCAAAATTCAAGATGTTGACCTTGCAGCAGCTCCTGCCCATGCTGGGCAGCAAGGCTTGGCTCGTGACTTTAGACCTAAAAGAGGCATACCTGCATGTCCCAATCAGACAATCATGCAGAAGATACCTCAGATTCAAGGCTGGCTCAAAGCATTACAAATTCTCTGCACTGCCCTTTGTGAAGACCCTGGGCGCAGTAGATAAGCCAAAGTGCCTTGCACCAGTAATTGCTTTCTGCAGACAAAGAGGAATACAAATATATCCTTACTTGGACGACTGCCTCATACAAGCAGAGAACAAGGGCATTCTACTACAGCATCTGATGTTTGTGATAAGACTTTTAACATGCCTAGGGTACACAGTCAACAAAAAGAAATAAAAACTAGTACCCTCTCAAGAGATAATATTCCTGGGTGCAAGCTTAAATACAACTGCCCAGATGGCTTATCTCACTCCAGACAAACAGAGGCAACTGACTACCTATTTCAAGGAAATGGCAACAAAGGCCCAGTTATCTTCAAGAAAAATTCTGCAGGCTTTGGGCTTCATGGCATCCTGCATCTTACTAAGTCCATATGCAAGACTGCATATGAGGAAAAATCAATGGTACCTAAAAAGTGTCTGGACACAACATTGCCACAGTCTGGAAACAGTGATTACTCTAATTCCCTGCCTGCAACAGGAGTTTCGATGGTGGACAAAGGCTTTTCACTAAAACAAGGGACAGCCATTCTCACTACCCCCAGCCAGGCAGAGCCTAACGAAGGATGCTTCTGATTTATGCCTGGGGGGGCACATATGGCAGGAAGAGGCATTCAGGGCACCTGGTCCACAAACCAAAAGCATCTACATATCATTCAGAAAGAGATGCTAGCTGTTCAAAATGCCCTGACAGCCTTCAAGGACCTACTTCATCTGGGACAACTACTGATAAAGACAGACAGCACCACAGTCATGTGGTACATAAACAAGCAGGGGGGGCACTCATTCTTATCTCCTGTGCAGACAAGCCATGGCTTTATGGGACACAACATTGACTTGCCAAGTTCATCTGCAGGCACAATTCCTGCCAGGAAAGGAAAATAGTCTGGCAGACGAGCTAAGCAGAAACCTCATGGATCCCCACGAGTGGCACCTGACTTCACAAGTCTTCAGCATGTTAACAAAGAAACGGGGACGCCCGGACATGCATCTATTTGCCTCCCTTCAAAACAATCAACTAAAAAGATTCTGCACAAGGACTTATCACAGACAAGCTTGGAAAATGGACGCCTTACCTTTCAACTGGACAAACCTATCAGTATATGCCTTTCCTCCACTGCCTCTCCTCCCCAAGGTACTCCTAAAGGTCAGGCAGGAGAAACCAAAAATAATTCTGATTGCCCCAGACTGGCCACGCCAGTACTGGTATCCAATCTTAAGGAACTTGGCCCAATGCCCAGCCTGGACCTTACCTCAAATACCTCATTACTGTCCCAGCAAAACAGATTCTGCACAGCCAACTCAGGACCCTAAACTTGGCAGCATGGCGGGTAATATAGCCATACAAACCACACCTCTCAGTAAAGCTGTGATGGATGTCATTTTAGAAGGCAGAAGGCCTAGTACTAGAAAATCCTATGCTGGGAAATGGAAGAGATTTTGCGCTTGGAACCAAGCTCAAGGAACTGATACAGCTGTCCAAAATATTCCTCAGATTTTGCAATACTTAACTGAGATGCTGGACAAAGGCCTATCTTTTTCATCAATTAAAATCCATGCCTCTGCCATTTCGGCTCATTACAATATAGAGCCACCACTCTTTTCTCATCCTTTATTAAGGCAGTACCTCAGAGAAGCCAAAAACTTGAGGCCCGCAAGGAGAATGCCAATACCTGCATGGGACCTCAATTATGTCTTGGAAAAACTCACCTTACCTTCGTTTAAGTCAGCGGCTACTGCGGATATAAAGTTCTTATCTTGGAAAACAGCTCTGCTCCTAGCAATAACTCCTGCAATTCGAGTTTCAGAGCTACAGGCTCTCATGGCTGTGGAACCCTTTATCATTTTTATCCAGACAGGGTCTCTCTGAGAACAAACCCTACATTTATGCCTAAGGTGGTATCCAGTGTAGCCCTTAATCAAACAATTCATTTGCCAACTTTTTATCCAAATTCACAGAACAAGGGGGAGAAAATTCTGCATTCTTTGGACGTACACAGACAACTTAGATTCTACTTGGAGAAAACTAAAGTTTTCAGAAAGACAGAACAATTACTAGTGACATGTGCCACAGCATCACAAGGAAAGACTATCTCCAAGCAGACTATTTCAAAGTGGATAGGTCACTGCATTCGTTTTTGCTACTCACAGCATGGCAAACCAGTGCCTAAGGGCATTAGGCCACATTCTACCAGAGCTGCAGCCTTTCTCAGGGGAGTACCAACCAAAGACATTTTAGAGGCTGCTACTTGGAGTTCAGTGCATACCTTTACAAAACATTACAATCTGCCTCTTTTCTCTAAATCCAGGGCAGGCTTTGCCACTGCAGTTCTGCAGGGCCTCATAGCCGCTCATAATGCTGTTTAGCTCCAGCCCCCCAACCATAGCTTTGGGATTCAACCCAAATGTAATGACTGCAGCAGTGAAACACGAAGTACATAGTACAGTTGTGTACACTTAACATAAATATAGATGTTCGAGTGTGTTCACTGTTGTAGTCCAGATTACCCACCCACCATCCCCCTTATTTTTGCTGGAACTTATCTTTACTTCTCTAATCTATGCAAACTAGGTGGTGTATTTGCTTATAGATGAAGGTAAAGCTTATTTTGGTGCATGTATGTTTTATTTACATAATTTTAGCCTACCCTTTTGGGGGCACCTGACATCTGGGGCAAGAAAAACTGAATAAAATGGAGTCTGCTGCATCTTTTATATCCCTGGCGACCTGACGTCAGGGAAGATGCAACAGCAACCGACGCAGGACCCAAGACTTTGGAATTCAGGCTGAGGGCAACCTGCCAGCAGGATAACCCAAATGTAATGACTGCAACAGTGAATACATTCGAACATCTACAGTTATAGTAAGTGTACACAACTGTACTTTCTCTCTCTCTCTCTCTCTCTCTCTCTCTCTCTCTTTTCAGTTAAGCCCTCTAAGCTTCTACCTGGTGATAATACCCTACCTATGCACAAAGATAGTAGGACTATGAAAAGATGGGGAAAGAAGGTTTACACCTCTTCTGCCCTTTACTTTTTGGGTAACTAACTACCAAACTCAAATGATAAAGTACTTTATCTCTGTCCTGCACTCTTTGAGCAAAGTCATGCTGGACATTCTTGCTGCAGAGTTAAGGCAAAAAATACAGAATCTACACTCAAATAGCCAACCACAGCATTAAGTGCAGTTTTGATGGTGTAGATGCTTCTTTTAGGGCACCTGCTACTAGATATGTTATTCACAGATATATATGGCTTCCTAGTCAACCTATCCCTGAGAATTTCAAATTAAATCTTTTAGACTCTCTTGGACAAAGACTTACTGTTTAGTACTCAGGCTGCCAGTCTGTTGATAACTCTCCAAGACTAAGGTAAGGCTATGAAAGAGTGCAAGCAGATTCTTCTCTCCTCTGTTCCAAGATACCATGGGAACAGTATGATTCACAGGAGCTGCTCCAGGTACAGTTAACCATTGAAAGAACTCTATTCATATCATAGCTAGCTACAGGCCCCCAACTTTGACTCAAGATGCCTACTCCACTTGTCTGGACCCATTCAAATCTATCAAGATTCAAACCTTTACCCTGATCCTGGGTGGCTTTAACTATCCAACCATAGATTGGAAGAACTAATCATGCCGAAACACAAATGCCCAGAGATTCCTTGATTTCGTCAATGCGAATGTCTTGGACCAGCTGGTTGACACCCCCACAAGAGGTTATAGTATCTTGGACTTTGTGTTAAACAACATGAGTAACCACTGCAACATCAGTACAGTGTCATCCTCCCTGGTAAGATCAGACCACAAAGTCATCACTTTTGAAGTCACCATCTCCCCTGATTCCCCAACCCCCCCTCGCCACCCCACCCCCAGCTAGGGTCAAACAAAAAATCTTCTAAAAGCTGATTACACCCTCCTGAGGGAAGGTATAAACAGCTTCACAGCCCTGTCCCCCTTGGTAGGAACTGGTACAAATGTCCAAACATACACCAAAGCACTATACGAGCATTTATATAGCTGCATGGAGTCAGGAATACCAGACAGGACAAAATCCTCCTTCTCAAGGAAGAGTAAACCTGTCTGGTGGACATCTGCAATAAATAAACTCTATAATAAAAGGAAAAAATTGTTCTGGACCAAGAAGGAGCAGGTGCCTAATTGGAAGCAATCTCTCCTTAGCCTGAACAAGCAAATAAAAGCACTAGTGGAACTCTTAAAAGCAAACTTCGAGTCTAAACTGGCCACTTCTGCTATAGATAATCATATGGCCTTCACATATGTCTGCAATCTCAAAGGAAGCACTTGGACCTGCTCAGAACAGGTGGTCAAGGGCACCATATACACAAATGCTGTAGATATAGCCAGCCTGCTGGCAGACAGGTTCAGTGAAAACTTCACCTCTCTGTCTCCCCCATCAGTAAATTAAGACATTCCTATCACCTGCCCCAATCCCCTTATCTCTAGGGAGCAAGTCATCACTGCCATCTCAAAGGCTAAATATACAGCCTCCATGGGACCCGACAATATCCCAGGCTGCATCCTACATGAACTCAGGCAGGAACTTGCAGCACCATTAGGCACCCTATTCAGACAAAGCCTGAATACCGGCTTAATCCCATCCGAGTGGAGGACAACCACGGTCATCCCTTTGCACAAAGATGGAGCATCTACCGATCCAGGAAATTATAGACCCATCAGCCTAACTAGCCTAATCTGCAAGGGCATGGAATGGATTATCATGGACCTCATTAACAAGGGCATTGGCAGCCTCCAAATACTCGATCCCACACAGTTTGATTTCAGATTTAACAGGCATAACCTTCCCGTGATTGACTACTTGTTTCGGACACTCACCAAAGCCATGGACGAGGGGAAGACGGTGCACACAGCCTACGTTGATCTGGCCAAAGCCTTCGATAGATACTCTCTCAAGTAGACATCGATCCATATGTTAGCAGATGGGTAGCAAACTAGCCCACTGATGGAACCCATATAGTCAAAATACGGGAAGCCAACTCAAGCAGTATACCCAGAATGAGTGGTGTAACCCAGAGATAGGTCTTGGGGCCTCTGTTCTTTGGTATATACTTTTCTGAGGTGCAGGCAAAAAACAGTGGGCTATGGCTGACCAAGTTTGTAGATGGCTGCAAGCTGGGCGCGGTCATAATTCCCCTGGTGATGTGGACATCCTCCAGGAGGGTCTCACCCAAACAAATGACTGGTTCCAGAAACATGGCCTCAAACTGCATGGCAAAAAATGCATCATAATCCCCTTTGGGGAGAGTAACGTCCCTACAAATTATGACATTTAATAACAAGATCCTAAGCATGCAGTTAGTTGTGAGGGACTTGGGCACCCAGGTTGATAGCAAACTGACTTTTGACCACCATATTGGCTCCTTTGTACGAAAAGCTTTCTATATGGCCCACCTTAAGGAAAAGTGCGTCTTCCAGGGACAAGGAGGTCATAACATCCCAGTATTCTTCACTTATAAGACCCATTTATTGAGTACAGTGCCCCTTTCAGCATGTACCTCACAAAGAACATGCAGCAGCTGGAGAGACCATAGAGGTTCCTCACCAGGAGAATCCAGGGCCTCAAACATCTACCCTACACAGATAGGCTAAAAGCCCTGTCCCTCTACTCAGTCTCGTACGGACTCCTCCGAGGTGGCCTTTGTCTGGCTTACAAAGCAATCTCACAACCCCGCCTTGATGAGACTGCTGCATATTTGCAAGTCAAGTTCCACTTTCCACTTGAATAACCCGCATGCGTGACCTCACCCTGATCTATGACATCAATAGGACTTGTTGGCGGGACAGTTTTTGTCCCAGAGATTCCCCTTCTGTTGAATAGACTCTCTCTCCATGTCGAGCAGAGCACTGCTGACTAGACTCCCTCTCCACGTCAAGCAGGGCACCTCATTAACCCTTTTTAAGTACGACCTGGATAACTGGATGGGGAACAGAAAATACACCCCTGGGATTCATTGCTGGACAGGAGCATCAGGTGCTGACTTATCGGAACATGGGCTAAATTCTTAACTAGGCTTGTAAGGGCTTCAGGGCCAATAGACTAGTAACTTTATATGATCCTATGAACTACCCATCTAAATTTAATTCCTCAGTAGGGATTCTAGGACAACCCAAAAACCCAGAAACTCATTGGAAAAAGTAATCTGACAAACCCCATAAGGAACCCTCCAGCTTGTAGACCTCCATTTGGAAACAAAATTTTCCTACCATCTTTGCAGTACCCGTCCCTCTGCCTTCACCCTGCTTACTTCTCTTTCCAAAAGACTGACACTCTCCCTAGCCAGGTGGGAAGCTATTACCACCGATAAATGGGTCCGGTCCATAATCAAGGATGGTCATGCCATGTCCTAGGAAAACATTCCCCCTCTGAAAGGCATGCCTCATCTTCCCCACAAACCCTTTCTGGCCTCCATTATTCAAGACCTCCTGAATCAGGACTCCATTGAGCAAGACCCAAACAACTTAATAGGAACAGGATTTTACTCCAGAACTTTTCAGTGGAGAACCATCCTAGACCTTTCACTCTTGAAAGTACCATCTTTCAAAGGTCTCACTCTTCCCACTCTTCTGCCTTTCACCCCCCCCCCCATATTTTCTCAGTGTCCCCAGATCTGAAGGATGCCCACTTAAACATGCCCATTTGTCTTTCTTGCAGGAAATTCTAAATTTTTTTCTCTAATTTGGATATTCATAAAATGTCACAAAATGTCTATCTCCAGTGGTAGCTCATTTCAGATTTTCTCCAATATCTTGTTCCTGGCTATATCTCCAGAATTTCTTTCTATTCTCCCATTCAGCCTCCAACTTCTGGGCTGCAGACTGGATATAAAGAAAATGCATGCTTTCCTCCCCATTAGAAAGTTTAGTCTGTCCAATTTTTCCAAGATGTCTTCTTTGCAACACATTCAGCAAGGGAGATGCTAAGAACTTTGGGTTTCATGGCAGCCCCCATCCATATATTTTCTTTGGCCAGGCTTCATGTGAGGAAAATCTAGTGTTACCTGAAGTCTGTGTATTCCCAACACCATCACTCCTTGCACACCCTATTTCCTCTCCTGTCTTTTGTGGGAGGGACAGGTCAACCTCAGCCCAGGACTTTCATTCACACAACCTGCTCCTCTTCAACAGGTTTACACAGACACTGTGAGCAAGGCATGGGGGCATGGACAGGATCACACCGGGTGTAGGGCAGATGGCATCCTCGGTTACTAAAGGAAGATGCAATGAGGACTGTTCTCCAAGCACGTCAGACCTTCATCCACCTTTAGAAACCCAGGCCACTCCTTGTGTACACAGAGAACACTACAGTCATGTGGCATATGAACAGGCAACAAGTCTTACCAATTGTGCAGGTTAGCACAGGAGGCATGGAACTTGGCCACCCAGATTGGCATCACACTCAACAGCCACATGCATTCCTTCTCAGGACTGTGTGCTGGCAGACTTTCTAAGCGACCCCCACAAATAGACATTAAAGAGATATTCCAAATGATCACCCTTCAGTGGGACAGTTCTCAGACCTTTTTGTATTACTAGTCCAACATCAGCTTCACCAGTTCTAGGGATCATCCACCCACAGCCCGGAGGACAGATGCCTTGTCTTTCCAGTGCACAGGAAAGTTCCTCTATGCCTTTTCTCCACAGTCTCTTCTACCAAAAATATTTCTGAAGGCACAAAAGGAAACACCCAAACTCCTTGTATTGGCACTGTTTTGGCTGAGGCAACATAGGTTTCCCTATTTCACCTGACAGGAAAATACCTCAACAACCAGACCTGATCACACAAAAAGGATTGCTTTTCCAGCCAAATCTTCCATCTCTGAACCTGACCCTGTGGATGAGAGTCTTCCTCAAAGATGGTTCATATGTTCCAAGTTTTGAAATCTCGAAACAGAGATCTTCCGACAGTGTGGAACAGTAACTTTACCATTCTCTTCAGTGTAGTGCGATCTCAGAGTTGGTATATTAAAGTGAGGGTGCAGGGGGCTTTCTTCCCTGCAAAAACATGATTGTGAAACTAAGAGGACATTGAGTGTGGTTGCAAGAACATTTAAGGGATATTAAGAATAAAAATTTGGAAAGCCCTTAGGCAGTCCATTTTAATCAGAGCCGTGGTGAGGATGGTAGTTGTTTAAAAGCTAATATTTTAGAAAAGGTTAAAATGTTTCATGGTATGGATTTAAAAATCAATTGCTTTATAAGGAAGACCATTTTTATTCTGAAATTTGGAACCTTGGCTCCTAAAGGTTTGAATGTTGATTTTAGATGAAAACTGCTATTGTAGATAGAGTGTAAAACTTTATTGGGTAATTATTTAATTGTATTAATTAATGCTGGTTAGTATTTATTTGTGTACTTTTTCGAAGGTTACAGTAACTCTCTTGAAAGGCAAGTGACAAGGTGCTAGAGTCTTGATATATTGTTTGTTTTAATAAACAATTTGAGTATGCTGGTACTATGGTTCTTCTTTATAAATGCCCCTCTGCTGACCCAGCTGTGGTCTCTCTTGCTTCTGACAAAACATCTTGTCTGTTGCCTTCTGCTAAGCTGCTGCTCTCTGATAAGGACAGCAGGATTTTGGAAAGGCTAGGTAAAATGGGGTTTACTATCAAAATTTCGACAACTTTTCCACGAGTAATTACTTACTCGAAAAACATTGTCAAAATTAACACCATCGACCAATCAAAATTACAAGACATGAAAAATGTCAGCAATTCGAATTCGAATTGCTGACATTTTTTTAATTTATCTGAACATCCAGTGACATTCAGCACACATTTTGCAGGGGGCCAAGCCCCCCTGCACTCCCCACACCCCCTGCTACTTGTATATTACAACTCCGAGATCTCACTACATTGAGGAAAAGGGCAAAGTTCCCGATCCCTACCATAGTGCAATTTCCAATCAGTATGTTGTTCTCAAAACAGCGAATGAACACTAGTATTCGCAGTTCCGGGTTCGACATATTTCGAATCGCCATTATGAGACTTTGAAATTTCGACAATCAAAGTACGCATAACGCCATTCAGAATTTTGATTGTAGACTGTAAAAAGGTATATATTTAGTCCACCTTTGGTAATAATAGGGCAGTTAATTACCAGACATACATGTCTAGGTATTCCCTGGCTTCATTTTCTCAGTCATTTCAGGATTTCTCCAAATTACCTGACTCAGAGGTTAAATCTCAGGTTCTCAATCTGCTGTCTGCATCTTCTTAGGTAGCTAGGCATCCCATTAGGTGCAGTTATGATGCAGTGGAAGTTTCTGCCAGAGCTGCAGCCTCTGCATCTGTTCTTAGATGACATTCCTGGTTAAGGCTCCAGGCACTACCTGATGACATAAAGAATATCAGATATTGGTTGTGCCTTGCAAGTTTATATACTGATGAACACATTGATTTCTTATTGAAACTTTTGGGTGTTGTCCTTGAACATAATGCCTTCTGGTTTAAGAATGAGTGCTACCTCCAGATTAAGGGCACCATGATGGGAGCTACTTTTGCCCCCATCTATGCTCAATTTTTTTTATTGGCTATGTGGAGTCACAATTTATGATGATGACAATTTATTTAAAAGATACTTAGTGATGTGGTGTCTCTACCTAGATGATTGCATTTGATCAGGAAATTCCGAGATGTGGCAGCTATTTGTGGCATATCTGAACAATAATAGGTTTGATATTAAGTTTTCTGGCAAAATTGAAACTTATATTATTGATTTTCTTGATGTTCATATTACCAAGTTGATTGATGGCACAGAGGCTACTAATTTATGTAGATACCCCTTCCTTAAGGATTCATTACTTGAGACTCACAGTTGTCATCCAGTCCGTATGGGTAAGAATATACCCAAGGCACAGTTTT